>NC_027755.1:3385905-3399854 GCF_000695525.1 Brassica oleracea var. oleracea
GGTCCAAGGGACCTTCATTAATGTCCAAATCAGGGGGAGTAATGTGTGTTGTACTTTTTTTCCTTCACCATGGTTTTGTCTCAATTGAGTTTTCCTGATAAGGTTTTAATGAAGCAACATTAAAGCACATTACAAGCTCTAAATGGTTAAGGCATCCAAGGGGGAGTGTTATGAACCAGATTGTGGATGGCTCATAACCAAGAGATTATGATTTTTAATCTTTCCATTTATCTATGACGGTGTAATCTCTTATATAAAGAACCTGTATGTTATGAATAAAGATACACTTTTCCATTACTTTCACGGCAACGAAGGTTTTGTCAAAAAATGAAAATGTCATGAAGTTAAAACATACTAGATGTAACTCCGAAACAAATGTATTATGTACCTATCACATATTATAATTAAATTATACAAAATAATTAGTAACATGTCAAACTTAGTTAAAAAAACTTAGTTAGAGTACACTTTCATTGTCAAAATTTCTCAACTTAGTATCCGAACTTAATAGTATTAGTATTTTAATATAAATAGGTATGTGATTAAAATATAATATCTAGCTAAAACAAATTTAGAACACATATATGCCAACATATCGCAACAAATTATCAATTTATTTGAAGATATTCTTCTCGTCTCTCATACTTTTTTTTCAAAACGTCTCTTTTACTTTTCTATTTTCTTTTATTATTAGTTAAATACTCGTTAGTATCTTCCAATGGAAATGTTTTTAAACAAGCTGTTCTTTGAAAAAAAAAAACAAGCTGCTTTATTTGTGGTTTATGTTTCTCTATGCTAGAGCTTTGTTTATGAGAAAAAAATGTTTTCAGGATCTGATTGGTAAGGGCTGTAGCTTTAAAATTTTTGCTGTAGAAAAAAATTTGTAGATTTTTTGTTGTGGCTTTAGATTTTACTGCGGTAGAATTTTATGGAAAGCACTAAAAAATTGCTTTGGATATTTGGCTCTGCAGAGCACTTGTACAGCTGTAGGTTATTTCAAGAGCTGTGGTTTCAAAAAAAAATTTAAAGCTTGATTGCTCTGAATTTGGTGCTTTAGAAATAAATATGGTCGTGGACAGCACCTAAAGCAATTACCAATCACCCCCTAAATTAAAAAAAAATGTTTCCATCGAAATTATTTGAAATAGTCACTTATTTCGTCGGCTCCGTTTCACTTTTGGTTATTACAAAATTATTGGTTTCAGTTTTGATTAAAAAACTAGTTGATCAAAATAAACTTACTTAGACATGTATCGTAGTAAAAGTCTAAAAACCTTTAATTTATCCAGAGTTCTGAATGATATTAAGATTGACTTTCAGTTATTTGTATTGTTTTAGTCGTATTTCCACAGCACAAATGTATATATGATATATACATTTATACATACTTATCATATATACTTTTTTTTTATGTTAAAAAAAAATGTATATATGATAAGTATTTATAAATGAATACCGAAAGATTCCCTTTTTGAATATGTGGGCACGTTTATTTAATAAGGTTAAAGGAATCCAAAGAGTAACAATAAAATTAACGTGTTTAAAAAAAAAAAAACAATAAAATTAACGTGCATTGAAGTTAAATGGCACATGCAGTGGCATTTGATTATAATATCAATCGATGTTCACAAAGCTATGCTCTGAGCGGATGATAGTGTAGCGCTTGTAACATATAATCAAAATATCATATGGCACAAGCAGTTTACGAATATGTGTTTTTTTTTGTGTGGTTATTTCCTCGGCTGTGGGGGGTTATGTTTCCCACTTGCTGCGGAATACAAACTCATAATACCCATATCCCTTTAAATACTTATACGATTCATCTTTGTTCTTGACTCAAGAATTTTTCATCCAGTTCACGGCCGCAGCTCGCTACATCTCGGGTGGATCCAGGATCCACAATATCCACTATGAAGTATCGGAAAACCCCTCCGATGTGGTTTACAAGATCATAGTCTCTCTCTGTTCCCGAGTATGTAAACCCTAAAGAGTATACAAGAGAATACAAGAAAAGTATATGACTAAGAGCTAAGCCTAGGATTACATATCTGTCACTAGCTTACTCTATCTCTCCAAGAGACGCCATGGAAGCTCCCGCCTCCTAGAGGCTCAACTTGAGCTTGGAGATCCCTGTCGTGATGTCTCCTTCTTTGTATCAGCACTTGACATAGTGGGCTTCAACGATTATGTCCATATGTTGTCCGCGTGTAACTTGTGTAAGCCGGCCCAACATTGAACATGTCTGATGGGCTTTGACCAAACCTCACAAAACTCCACCTGTTTGGTCCAAGTCCATAACCCTTACTTTGTGCCGACACCTCTTGATGCTTGAGTAAGCCTGCTCATCTTCTGCATCTCCTTGTCTTCTCTTATCTCTTCTCACTTCTCTCAGTTCCACCTTGAGCCAAGCTTGAAGTTCCTTCATGATCTTCTTTAAACCTGCATAAGCTTACACTTTTACACCACAACCGCTTAAGTAGATTAAACACTTAAATCCACTTAGCCCCATCAATGAACATAGACATCATGCCTGATGAAAGGTATGTGATAATCTCATTGCCATTCTGAGTATCCATCACCTTCATCTATTATCTTGAGTTGCGAACCCAGCTGCTACACTCCAAGTGTCAAGCCCAACTCCTCATTGACGTCGTGTTACTTCATATCGTGTTACTCCTCGTGAACTTATCAAGAGAAATCCTTGTGCATCAAATAATATATACAGAAAAGGGTACTCAAGAGATTTAATATAGACCAGTCTCACCCATTATCTAGTACATGGGCGTGAGATCACTTGTTTTGGACACTGATCCATTCAGTTCAAAGGTGGACGATAAAGAAGTCCATTTAGTCCTGAGATGGACAATGGAGAAGTCTTGTTTTAGACACTGATCTGATTGGTCCATAAGAAGGACTATGAAGAAGCCTTTGATTTTGGTTTATTTTTATACTAACCAGCCCAAAGAGGGGTTATTTGGTTTTGTTGATTTGTTTTCAGACAGGTTATGTTTTACACATGGTGGTACACGCATATCACAACAACATCATCCAAGATTTTGTGTGTGTGTATTTGAGGTCGATGACTCAATATGTTCGATCAGATTGTGGCATGGCCGATGGTAAAGAAGAACCAACTATCATGTTCGAGGACGAAACATATTCTACCCAAGATCTTCATCACCCACGGATTGCAGAAAATTGGAGAGGTCCAAGGGACCTTTAGTAATGTCCAAATCAGGGGGAGTAATGTGTGTTGTACTTTTTTTCCTTCGGGTTTTGTCCCAATTGGGTTTTCCTGGTAAGGTTTTAATGAGACAACATTAAAGCATATTACAAGCTCTAAATGGTTATGGCATCCAAGGGGGAGTGTTATGAACCAGATTGTGGATGGCTCATAACCAACAGATTATGATTTGTAATCTTTCCATTTATCTATGACGGTGTAATCTCCTATATAAGGAACCTTTATGTTATGAATAAAGATAGACTTTTCCATTACTTTTATAACAATATATTATTTTGACCAGTTTATAACCATGTTTTACATTTTCAAATATTTCAAAACAAACTATAAATTGTAATAAGAAACATATATGTTCAATACGAAATGTCTGAGTAGTTATTTTTTTTAAAAAAAACGCATATAATCTTGTTTAACTAATAAATAAACTATGAATTAATCTGATCATTTTTATTAATATATATAGGTGACTTGTTTGAAAAAATGGGATTACGTAGATGTGTTGTCACATATCTGGCTTAGTGATCTGAAATATATAATTTGTGCAAAAAAATATATGTGCTATTGGTATTGTTATATCAATATTATTATGAGTAACAATAAAAGTTTAGTCGACCATGTGTTTGTCTAACTTTATCGGTGGAAATAAAGGAACGACATTGTGATGAAAAGTGTTTTATATGGAGTGGTAGTCAAGTCGATATTGTTTATTTTATAGAGAGTATTGGGCCAGAAACTGAGACAATGATATGGCCCACGGTGAAGGATGATGCGAAGCTCAGCTCCAGCTCTTCTTCCTTCTCTGGTACGACGTTGAATGCTCAAAGATCATGTAAAGCGAGTACAATGAGTACGACAAGGCACCCTGCAACGTCTAATAGATTCGATTGTCTTATTCACTCTACAATCATGTGTTGACACTGCCTTACTAGGTTAAGGAGTGACTCTTGTATAAATAGAGAATGACATTGTATGAGATATTCAAGCTGAATAAAAGACTAAAGTTTCCACCTTTGTATAAGGTTTCTCTTTAGATTCACATGGTATCAAAGCTGCATGGCCGATACCTCGGATCCTTTATCAGCTCCTTCTCTAACCATTTCACAATGTGTTACTCTAAAAATTTCCTCTTCAAACTATCTTCTTTGGAAGACTCAGTTTGAGTCGTTCTTAGCGAGTCAGTCTCTCTTGGGCTTCATCAGTGGAAGCTCTCCTCGTCCATCTCCTACCGTGTCCATCAGAAACGGCGATGTTGTCACGGAAGAAGCTAATCTGAACTTTACTAAATGGTTACGCAAGGATCAACTGGTTATGGCTTGGTTGTTTGGGTCACTAACGGAAGAGGCTCTACATTCTGTCTATGGCTTACACTCTGCTCAGGAGGTTTGGTTCAGCTTGGGAAAGAAATACAACCGAATCGCTGCAACACGCAAGCTCGATCTCCAACGAAAGCTTCAAGGTATGTCTAAAAACCTGAAGACTATGGCTGAATATCTAGGAGATGTCAAGAGCGTATGCGATCAGCTAGATTTCATAGGGTTTCCAGTTACTGAACCAGAGATGATATATGGAGCGTTGAGTGGTTTAGGAAAGGAATATGAGTCTATCTGTACTGTGATTGAGAATTCTATAGATTCCCTTTCGGATATGACCTTTGAAGATGATGTCTTTAAGCTCATTAATTTTGATGACAAGCTACAAAGCCAGAATCAAGCTTCAGCTGATGTCGTTACGCCACATCAAACCTTCCACGCTGGTCGAGGTTATTCAAACAGAGGACGAGGATATAACAGTGGTCGAGGAGGCTACAGAGGCTGAGGATCCGGTTCTTACTCAACTCGTGGTCGTGGGTTCCAGCAGCAGTTCTCTTGTAACTCAAGCTCAGGGTCCAACTCAAGACCAACATGTCAGATATGTGGCAAGTATGGACATTCTGTGGCTCGTTGTTACAGCAGATTTGATCAGAACTATCAAGTTCCAGAGAGTCTTCACAATGCCTTGACGACAATGAGGATCTCTGATCAAGATCATTACTCTGGTCAGGAATGGTATCATGACTCAGCTGCTTCAGCTCACATTACAAACGATGCTTCTCGTCTTCAGTCGTCTGAGCCATACATTGGCAACGATCAATTCATAGTGGGTAATGGAGACTACCTTCCTATTACTCATGTTGGGTCTATTGCTCTGCAAACTCCTCAAGGTACTCTACCTCTCAAGGAAGTCTTAGTTTGTCCTGAAATCACTAAATCTCTTCTATCTGTTTCGAAGTTAACTTCAGACTTTTCCTGTGAGATTACGTTTGACTCTGAATCTGTGCTTGTTAAGGACAACGGGACAATTCAGGTGATAACCCAAAGAAACAGATATAAGAATCTATACATGTTGAAGGATGTCAGACATCAAGCCTTTTACTCTTCAAGACAGCAGGCAGCAAGTGCAGCAGTTTGGCATTATAGGCTTGGTCACTCCAACAATGATATCCTTCAACAGCTTTCAAGAAATAAGGCGACAATAATGCACACCTCTGGTCCTCAGCAGCTGTGTGATGCGTGCCGGTTGGGAAAGAGTTGCAAGCTTCCTTTTCTTTCTTCTGAATTTTTGGCTTCTAAACCTCTTGAGAGGATACACTGTGACTTATGGGGCCCTAGCCCAGTTGTTTCTTCACAAGGATTTCAATATTATGTTATCTTTATAGACAATCACACAAGGTTTACTTGGTTTTATCCTCTCAAGTCCAAATCAGAATTCTACACTATTTTTGTGCGTTTTCAAACTCTTGTGGAGAATCAGTTTCAAACAAAGATCATGCAGTTTCAGTGTGATGGTGGAGGAGAGTTCATAAACGCTGCCTTTCTGAAACATCTTGCAACTCACATCATCAGACAGTTGGTGTCTTGTCCTCACACGCCTCAACAGAATAGTCTTGCCGAACGCAAACACAGACATATAACGGAGTTAGGACTCATGATTATGTATCACAGTAAAGTACCTCAACAGTTTTGGGTTGAAGCATTCTTTAGTGCGGCTTTTCTTGGTAACTTACTGCCTTCTTCAGTATTGTCCAAGAATAAGAGTCCGTATGAAGATCTGTATGCGAAGCCACCGATCTATTCATCATTAAGAACGTTTGGATGTAAATGATTTCCCTATCTGCGACCATATATGAAGAACAAGATGGATCCAAAGTCTCTGACATGTGTGTTCATTGGATATAATGAGAAGTATAAGGGATATCGCTGTTATTACCCCCCCACAGGAAGAGTCTTTATCAGTCGTCATATCTTGTTTGATGAGTCTGTCTATCCATTTGAAGATATGTACAGTCAGTCTCACAAGCCCTCAGACTTTGCTCTCTTGAATGCTTGGCGCTCTTCCAGTCTGCGGAAACAAGACTCTCTTGTCTCTACTGATCCTATTGAAGAAGTGTTTCCTCCTCAACGTTCTAATGTTATCCACATTGGTACTATACCATTGGTCATTCCATCAACTGGAACTGTTAACAATGCTCAACATCAAGATGTTGATGGAAACTCTTCTCAAGAAACAGAATCTGACAGTTCGTCTACTGACTCAAATCCGGAAGTCAATCAAGAAGTGATACCTCTGCAACAGCCAGCTCACTCTATGATCACAAGGGCACGTGCAGGCATTGTGAAACCAAACCCTCGCTATGCCTTGTTCACTGTGAAGTCTGACTATTCTGAGCTTAAATCTCTTAAAGCAGCACTAAGAGACCCACGTTGGAATGGATCAATGGGAACTGAGATAGGTACTATGCATGAGACAGAAACGTGGGATTTGGTTCCTCCACATGAAGGTCAGAATTCAGTAAACTGCGGTTGGGTTCACAAGGTCAAGCTCAATCCTGATGGGAGTGTGAACAAACTGAAATAAAGGCTTGTTGCAAGGGGAAATGAGCAGGAAGAAGGGACAGATTATATAGAAACCTTCAGCCCTGTTGTAAGAACTGCTACAATAAGGACAGTTCTACAAGTTGCAGTCACCAAACGCTGGAAAATCAAGCAACTAGATGTTCATAATTCTTTTCTACATGGTGACTTAAAGGAGACGATATACATGAAGCAGCCACCGTGTTTTGAAGATCCAGACAAACCTGATTATGTGTGCAAGCTCAAGAAAGCCAGTTATGGTTTAAAACAGGCTCATAGAGCTTGGTTTGATAAGTTCAGTCTGTTCCTCATTGATTTTGGGTTTGTCTGCAGCTTTCCTGATCTGTCATTGTTTGTCTATCACAGAGGATCAGATGTCATCTTCCTTCTTCTATACGTTGATGACATGATTGTCACTGGAAACAATGAAGTATTGATACAGAGTCTTCTAAAGAGTTTGAATACTCAATTTCGTATGAAGGACATGGGTGAAGTTCATTATTTTCTCGGCATACAAATTCATCGTGTTCAAGATGGGTTGTTTATGAATCAAGAGAAATACACTCAAGATCTTCTAATCACAGCTGGAATGGCAGATTGTGCTCCAATGCCTACTCCTTTACCCTTGAAGCTTGATAACGTCAGTGGTCAGGATGCACTCTTCTCTGATCCGTCTTACTTTCGCACTCTAGGAGGTAAATTGCAATATTTGACTATCACAAGGCCAGATCTCAAGTTCTCTGTTAACTATATTTTTCAGAGGATGCATATGCCAAGTCAAGAAGATTTCTCTTTGTTGAAGCGCATCCTGCGGTATGTCAAAGGCACGTACAACATGGGCATAAGCATGACTGCAGGAACAGACTCCACCTTGGTCTCCTATAGTGACAGTGACTGGGCCGGATGTAAAGCCACAAGACGTTCCACTGGCGGTTTGTGTACACTTCTTGGTTCCAATGTCATCTCATGGTCCGCTAAGAGGCATGATACAGTCTCCAAATCTTCAACCGAAGCAGAATATAGGACTATGTCGGAAGCAGCTTCTGATATTGTATTGTTACAGAACCTACTTCGGGTGATGGGTCTTCAACAACAGATAGCCCCGTTGCTGTAGTGTGATAATCTCTCAGCCGGCTGCCTTACTGTGAATCCAATGTTTCACAAGCGAATGAAACACTTTGATGTGGACTACCACTATGTTCGAGAGAGAGTTGCTTTGAAAGCTCTTGAAGTTAAACATATCCCAGCTACTCTTCAGCTCGCCGACATTTTCACCAAGTCACTGTCTCAGTCTCCCTTCTTTAAACTGAGAGACAAACTTGGTGTCTCAGTTCCTTCTACCCCAAGTTTGAGGGGGTGTATAGAGAGTATTGGGCCAGAAACTGAGACGATGATAAGGTCCACGGTGAAGGATGATGCCAACCCCAGCTCCAGCTCTTCTTCCTTCTCTGTTACGGCGTTGAATGCTCAAAGATCATGTAAAGCGAGTGCAACGAGTACGACAAGGCCAGCTCACTACCCTGCAACGTCTAATAGATTCGATTTTCTTATACACTCTCCAATCATGTGTTAACACTGCCTTACTAGGTTAAGGAGTGACTCTTGTATAAATAGAGAATGACGTTGTATGAGATCTTCAAGTTGAATAAAAAACTAAAGTTTCCACCTTTGTATAAGGTTTCTCTTTAGATTCACGTACTAGGGGTTTAGCGGCGCTACGCGCCGGTTTTTCTAACATTATTTAGATATTTTGATACATAATTTAAATATATGGTTCTGTTGTTAATATACATTTTATGTTATTTTATAAATTTAAAACATATTTCATGGTATTTTAGAAAATAAACTATTTATCGAACATATTTTAATTTTATTATCTTGTCAGCATAATTGAATTTTTCAAAATAAATCAATGTCTAATTATATGCATGATAATCAATAAATATTTACATAAGAGTATTTTTTTTTCTTTTATATTAAAATATGTTACATTTGAATTTTTTTTGTAATAGTTAGATATGTTTTATATTTTAAGAGATGTACACATTGATAATTGACTGCAACATCTCATTTGTCTTAAATTTATTATTTTAAAATTAGAAAGTGGATTTATTTTATCAAACTAAATTTCTAATGGAGCCCAAACCAAGCAAATATTATTACGATATTATAGTCACGTACTTAAGTGAACTATTATCATTCAAACTAAATTTTTAGGCGCAGAGCTATATGTTTTGATACATTTTTACTATATTTTTTCAGATAGATTTTAATTTAGTTTTTCTATTTTTCTATTGAATATTTACTTATTGTTTATTTTTTCTTATTTTGTATATTTACGTATTCCAATTTTTTTGCTTTTATATCAAATAATAATATTACGATATACGTTTAATGTAATACTTTTTTTTCTTATATAGTATGTTTACTTATTATTTTTTTTTTCATATTTTATATTTACTTATTCTAAATATTGCGATAGATGTTTAATGTAATAT
The DNA here is from genome assembly GCF_000695525.1 of Brassica oleracea var. oleracea. NCBI lineage: Eukaryota > Viridiplantae > Streptophyta > Magnoliopsida > Brassicales > Brassicaceae > Brassica > Brassica oleracea. The sequence goes on from NC_027755.1 coordinate 3,395,538, forward strand.
TTATAAGGGTTTGGTCCGTACTTCGCGCGGATAATTTGTATATTTTTAAATTTTTATTTTGAAATATTTGATTATATATTATCTATAAATTATTATTTTCTTGATTGGTTGTTTTTACTTTATCATTCTTTTTGATTTTAAATGTTTGGTGTTAAGATATTCTAACATTTGTCTTGTTGCCAATAAGCAAATCTCTTAGGTAAGTGTTGAGTAATTTTAATGATGATATGTTTTATTTTATATGTGTAGGATCAATCTTTATACATATTTGTTTGATTTTAAGTCATTTACTTTTATTTCCTTATATTTTCATTGTCATTTTATTTTTAAATTACATCTATTTTTTTAAAAATACCTTTAATCTCATGTTTAAATCGTGAAAACGATTTTTTCATCTTTTCCATTTTATAATGTTTATTATTATTTATTTATTTTATTTAGTTATATTTTTCACCATTTATTTTGATTATATGTAAATTATATGTTGTGTTTTCTCAGTATAAATTATAGTATGATTAAAAGAGAGAAAAAAACTCTTCGATTCACTTGTTTTTTTTTTTCCTTTTTGGCTTATCTTACTTTGATAAAAAGTTGAAAACAATGATTTTGTTTGCTTTTTCAATAAATTTGTTCCTGAATCTATTTAAATTACTAACCTTTTTACATGTTTTTATGCACACATCGGTTTATACCACAATCCCAAAAGACCAAGAATAATTATTTGTGCTGGATGAATAGATTTTCATACGTAATCCAAATAACATACATATTTCAAATTTAAATGTTTTTTTTTGGTTTTGGAAGACGATAGATGTATAAATTTACATGCTCTTGCTTCCTACAACTTGAAAAGATAAAGGCACAAACTAAAAAAAACACTAAGTGTTCTCCACTATGTTGGAATGCTCAATCTTTTTGTAAGGGTAAAGGTATAACGTTGTTGTCGTCCATGTCGTTGCTCCAGATATATCTTTGCTGGATCTTTTGTATTTCATGTGACTACTTATAAGTTGTCCAGCTGAAATTGCTGACATTAGAGATAACTCTCAGGCCAAAACTGCTCATGCCACTATCATCGCTACTCTCCTTGAGACTCAAGGCTTGAGTTCATCCCCATCGACTCCATGGCCGTTGTTTTAACACCTAGCAGGTTTAAGTAAATCGATTAATACGAAAACTGTGTTCCTTATCTCACTGTCCCAACCTGAGAATGTAAACCATGATAAATAAATATGTCAAGTCAAATTCAAGAACTTAAGAGAGAGATTTAATCAATTACGTCAATAGATGGTGTAGTGATAGATAATTGTATATCTTTCCCATTAATGGCTTCATCATTGTGCTGCCTTGAGAGCTCTCCATGTTTTGAGCTGGATCTTGGCAAGTGGCTATCAATATATCAAACACTATCTTGCTGGCGTGAGTGTTGAATCCACCAATAGAGAGCCTGCAACAGCATAGACGGTGAGGTTCTTGAGCATATTGAGCTCCACCAATACAGTCATACTTGTTTTCACTTTTACTAATATTCTCAAAACACTTTGGATTGATTACTAAGTTGACTAAATGTCCACTCAATTCGTTTTAGAAACAACAGTCTAATCATATATATAAATACCATCATATCACAGATTGTGTAGGAAGAAGAAGTTGATCGAGTATATCTTGTGAGTTCCCTTTCACGATCTCTCCTCTGATTACTGTCTTTCAAAATACTGATTTGCCACGTCGCTTGATCCAGTTTACTGCAGCAGGTTGTCCGAGAAGAAGTTACCGGACCAATAAATCTAGAGTGTTTTAGTCTCAAGATGGCGCTAAGCTATAAGAAATCTCTGGTGAGTTCCTCACCTATGATTTCCCGTTCCAGAGATTTCGATCACATCCATGTATGGGAAATCATAGGTGAGGAACTCAATAACATTATGCACACCTTTGGTTACCATGTTCATCCCCATAGCACCACCAGTGTTACAACTGAACCTTACATAGGCTTTTTTCCCTGCGATGTACAGTGTACACTTTTAGCCTCTCGTAAATCTACTTGACATGCATCCACAAAATCTTTATTTCATCAGAAAAAAGTTTTAATCTTGAATCAAACCACTCCACAAACATGAAGAAAGTATACATCTTGGTTGCTGAAAACGACAGCCAAAAGTTCACATCATATGTGAAATTTTTGGATTGAGAACACCAATTAGATAAATTTGGGAAGCAAAGATTGAGGCTGCAAAATTTTATGCTTCAAAAATACTCTGGCTAGCTAGGCATTCATTGTCGAAAGAGAAGTGTTTCCCGAGGTTTTATTCAAAAAATTTTTACCTACAATTAGATATGAGGAAATTAAGGAAAATGATATGATGATGCTGTATTATATGGCAGTTGTAAACATACGGTTGTACTGAGACCAAGGACACTAACCTATTTGTGAAAAACTATATAACATAAGCGTCAAGCTAACCTATTTGTCAACTCAGATTGTAATCATAACACGTTGTATTCCCTGAGTTTCATTGTTAAAGGTGATCTTGATGCCACAAACAACACCAAAAACGTCTGCAGAAAACATGTGTGAATTGAAGACATAATTAAGCTCTAAATCTTATATATTAAAACAGAAGTCACAACCTTGATTCATGTGTGATTTTTTTTTTAAAATGGACCTAATAGACTTATTCCTAAAAAGTCAGGTTACATTTAATTTTTAATCTTATCATTTAAATTTTGGGCCTAACAAAATTTTTTATTGGGCTATCAATAATTAGATTTAAACAATAGATGATCCATTGAATTTATATATAGTATAAATTAAATAGATATAATTTAATGTTGTAATACTATACCTCCATATGTTAATTATTTAAATATTTGTTGATGTTAAATTTTAAAATTATAAAGGTTTTTTTAAATAACAAAAATTATAGTTAGTTATTACTACCTTAAACCAATGAAAACAAATTTAAAACTATATAGTTTATTTTAAAAACTAAACAAAAACTAAATATTTAATTATTTACTCGATAATATAAATCTATGAATCGAAAAGTTTATTTTTTTAAAACTTTTTAAATTTGTGAAATGTTACACTATCTTTGAATATGACAATAAAACAATAGTTTACTAATCTTTATATATATAGTTACGATTTTAATAATGAAATAATAATCCAATATATATATATATATATATATAGAAGAAGATACAAATACAAGTGAAAGTTTGAAACAATCTATTCAATGAAAAAAATATACCGCAAAATTATTATGTTTGAAAAATTGATAGACACATATATATTATAATATATACCAATTTAGAATTGAAAACAAAATGTTTATATAAAAATAAATGAAAACAAAAATCCACGCGGTTGCGCGGATCGAGTTCTAGTTTCAGCTTAAAGTTAGAGCTTGAGAAAAGCATGAGTAGCTAAACATATCTTGCAAATCCACGTTAGTATTAGTAGTAAATTCTCTTTTCCCTCAACATGAGCTTGAAAGTGTTGAGTCTATGATCCCCAATAGACGTTGGACCAAAGTTGACTGAAAATATTAGTGCTATAGTCAGATGGCATACCTCGAATAGATGAATCAAAAAATTTAAAACTGAGTAAAAAAGAGAAAATTCTCAGTAATGTTACCTTCTCATCCAGAAAAACCATGTCCAAATCTATAAACTCTTTCTTCATAAAAAAAAAGAGAAAATTGGCAAATTGGGCAAATTGCAAGTTTGATATTAGGGAGTTTGGCGACCTCAAGTTTAAATTAGCAAATTGGACGAATCGTCTTTTCCAGAATTGTGAAATGTTGACTGAGGGCGCGCGTGGTTCTTTATATTACGACCGTGGCACCTCTTGATTTTTTATTTAAAAATCAAAAAAAGACCTAATGAAAGAATAAAAAAGAAGGAAATTAGAAAAACCAAAACATCCCTATAATATCAAAATATACCAGAACCACTTCTAAACAGCTGCAATTGAGAACCAAACATAAGAAATATCCCACATAAGAACCACTCTCGACTGTGCCCAGATCGGCATGGTATCCCCCTCCAGCGTAACGCCCTCGAGGAGGGTGACTCGTAGTCAATGCGCCAGTGATAGAGAAGCAAATCCCAAGAAAATTCCCCGACTAGGCAAAACTGCGTCTCGTTATGCAGGTATCTCCTTTCGCTAAGCTTCGCTGTGAAATTCTTTGGAAAAAGTTTTTAAAAATAAAGCGTTGGGTAAATGTCTGGATTTGGTCATTGTATTTCAGTATCTAGCACGGAGTCCGAACTAGAGGAACCTGCATCCACCGACCAAGAAGAAGCTGCATCCAC
>NC_027755.1:3400223-3400713 GCF_000695525.1 Brassica oleracea var. oleracea
TTGCCACTAGCTCTCATTGCGCTTGTAGATGGGCTCCTGGTTTGTGGTCACAAACTTCTTCATGTGACGCCTGCTTACGTCGAGATGCTGGAAGACACCGGATCATTTCTTCAATATCCATGGGGGAGAGAGGCATTCGTCAGCACTCTGTCTAGATTGACACCACCTCAACCTTCTGATCCTTCTAAAATGGATAAATCCCTTTCGGTCATGCGCCTTCGTTTGAAACAGCAGTCAACAGCGTGTTATGGGTTCCCTCTGGCGCTGCAACTTTTTGCTTTTAAAGCTATCCCCTCATTGCTTGAGAAAATTCCCGAACCTAATAAAACCACTTCTTTCTTGCAAGAACCAGAAGGATGCGACTCAACAAATGCACATCTGAATTTTGAAGACATACTTCTGGTGGAAACCCAAACTGAGGTACAATGCTGTTTTCTATCTTATTGGCAAAACAGAAGTTAAGACGCTCAAACTTTGTGTACTTATGAAT
>NC_027755.1:3400932-3402106 GCF_000695525.1 Brassica oleracea var. oleracea
ATATTTTGGTCTGATAGTAAGAAACACAAGAAGAACAACGGCGATGGGTTTAGCGACGATGAGACGATGAGAATCCATGATAATCATTGTGATGGCCGTACGCCAAATGCTCGCTTCTGGGAAAAGGTAATCAAACTGCTCCTACAATTTTTAATGATAAACAATGCCTGAATCCCGGTCTAACTTTTTTGAGGAAAATTCAACGTGTAGGTAGATTCAATGGCAGGCGAAGGCCCCTCTTTCTCGAAGTCGGTAAACATTCCAGAAGTCGATGTTTCAATGCCGATTGGACCAGAAATTGTATCAAAGCCAGCAAAACCGACTCTCCCGGAACCGTTGGAGGTAAATAGATTATAACAATGAATTTATAGGCTCTAGATATATTATGTTTTGCTGTTCAGCTTGGTTTGGCCAGGTATTCAGCGTAGATTATCAGTTGTTCGTTTTAGTTAGTGACGTTTTAGTTAGTGAGGTGTGCATGAATACTGATTTGTTTGGTCAGGTATTCAGGTTATTTAGTTAAGGTATTCATGTTAATTTTTGAGGTGTACAGGAATACTGATTTTTTTGGTCTGGTATTCTGGTTAATAGTTCAGGTATTCATGTTAATTTATGAGGTTTACAGGAATACTCATTTGTTTGGTCTGGTATTCAGGTTAATTTAAGAGGTGTTCAGCTTAAGTAGTCAGGTATACTGATCTATTTGATAGTTTTCAGGTGAGAGGTCAGAGGTATTCATATTAGTTAGTTAAGTGTTCAGATAATTTTGCCAGGTGTACAGATTATGTTGATTAGGTATTTTAATGTTAAACTACATCTGAATCGAAATATTTGAATGAGCTATATCTGAACGTTGTCAGGGCGAGGGGGGAGATGAGTCTCCAATATCAGGGCTAAATTTGTTAGCAAAAGAGGTTGAAAAGGGGACACGGAGTGACAATGTCTATAAAGATCCACAGGAGAACACTTGTAGGATACTTACCGTTTGGTCTCATCCTGAATCTTACGTCCTTCAGCCGGAGGAACAAGGTGGTAAAGCGTCACCGACAAATTTTGAAGATTACAAGACACCGCCAGAGGATGATCTGATGACTGAATCTCGCACACCAGACGTTGGAAATTCGAACCTGAGTCGATATCTGACTAGGTCATTAAAAAAAGCAGAGCTAGAAGG
>NC_027755.1:3402206-3403733 GCF_000695525.1 Brassica oleracea var. oleracea
ATTTTGGATATGCTGCAACATTTCTCACATCCTCTAGGACTTTATTTCTGTTATCCTCGATGTTATCTATTTTCTATCGTATAGCTTAAGTATTCGTACACCTTAAGTATTCGTATACCGTTTAATCAATGAAAAGTAAATAAAAATAAATATTAATGGAATTATGAATAGAGATGTCAATTGGGCCTAATATGGTTAGACTATTTGGGGTTGGTCTTGGTTAACCCATGGTCATTAAGCCCATTTGACATCCCTACTTATGAATGTTGAGTAATAAAAGTGAGTAATTAATGGAATTATTCGTACACCTTAAGTATTCGAATACCGTCAGTATTCGTAGACCTTAAGTATTCGAATACCGTCAGTATTCGTAGACCTTAAGTATTCGAATACCGTCAGTATTCATACACCGTCAGTATTCGTATACCGTCAGTATTCGAATACCATTAGTATTCGTATACCGTCAGTATTCGTTTACCGTCAGTATTCGTATACAGTTTTCTCTCGTATACCTTCAGCATTCGTATACCTTTAGTATTCGTATACCGTTTAATCAATGAAAAGTGAGTAAAGATAAATATTAATGGAATTATGAATAGAGATGTCAATTGGGCCTAATATGGTCAGACCATTTGGGGTTGGTCTTGGTTAACCCATGGTCATTAAGCCCATTTGACATCCCTACTTATGAATGTTGAGTAATAAAAGTGAGTAATTAATGGAATTATTCGTAGACCTTAAGTATTCGAATACCGTCAGTATTCGTAGACCTTAAGTATTAGAAAACCGTCAGTATTCGTATACCGTCAGTATACGTATATCGTCAGTATTTTAATTTTACCAATATTAAACATGCATAAAAAAGACAACAATAATAAACCGAAATCATAAATTTTATTATAAAATATAATAAAGAGTTCAAAAAGAAAAAGAGTTCAACATAATTACAAAAAACAATAAAATTCAAAATATTTAATAATATTAAAAGAGGAGGAGGTTCCTAGTCGGAGTCGGAGGTGCTGGAGTCGGTGCCGGAGCTGTCTGGGTAGTTGTCCATCCTGAACTGCCCAGAACCCAATGTGTCGTCGGTCCAGTCGGAAGCGTCGTCATCCACGTCCGTGTCCATCTGCATCCACTCCCAGTAGTCACCTTCTTCATCGTCCTTTAACCCCGTCTCTCCTTCGCCGGGGTATCCATAACCCTCATCCTCCGGGTCACCTTTTTTCTCCGCCTTGCGAGCACGTTTGCTACTGCGGTGATCGGGGCTTGTGCGGCGGCGTTTGCCAGGGCTGGATGGAGGTGTTTCCTTTTACCCCTCCTCGACTTCCTCCCCCTCCTCGAACAGGGCCTCGTGTGTGGCGAACTCCTCAGTTTCCAGACCGTCGCGGATCTATTCCTTCAAACCGGCTTTGGCCAACAGGATCAACTGCTGCTCGGTGCGTTCGCCGACTATAGGCAAACTGTAAAAGAATCGTTTGTATTTTGCGACGGTCATTTTGCCCTGGCTGATATCAGACACCATTTTTG
>NC_027755.1:3407829-3426169 GCF_000695525.1 Brassica oleracea var. oleracea
AAAACATAAATTTATTTAAAAATTCAATGTGCTAATCAGAAGCAATAAATATAGTTTCGCACAAAAAAACACCTGAATTCCGAACACCCTCAAATCTGTAATAAATGATTTCAGCAATAACTATAATGTCATAAATGCAATGGTGTACGGCTTATATATGATTTACCTTCGATGCTATATACAGAACACCCACCATCCGCCATACCCTTTCCTCCCTCACCATATCGGATGCAGCTCATGCCTCTGTGTGTAAAATTCGCTGCCTCAAGTTCCCTTGTTCGGTAGCCTTTTTTACTCCTCAACAAGGAGACAGGAAAAGAGATAGGGTTCGTACGTTTTTGTATTAAATAATTAATAGTTGCCCTGTTTTTAATTAATAAATTAAAGTAAAACACATGTTTTCCAAAGTCACCAGTCATTAATGGCCATTCGTCCACCTTGGAGCCGTTGTTTCACGCGAGAAATCATCACATATAAGGCCTTCAAGTTTTGGGGTCAAATAGTCCAAAAACGAAGCCCAATACCATGTTTCCTTCTGAAATTAAAATAATATAATATTCAATTCGTCTCTTACACGCATATCCGGTGCGCGTGTGTCGGTATTCCTGAGGCAAGTTTTTCTGGGCAAAAGACAGCCTGGTCCCACGAATTTCAGCTCAAGATTGTTGGGCAAAAAGGTTAAAACTGTCCACTTTTTCTTCTCTCTCCTACTAAGTTGCCCAACAACCTAATTAAAACATGGGCTTGCCCAAATTTCTAATTCAAACTTAAAAGTTGCCCAATCTTCTAATTTTCCCTAAAAAAAAACTGGAGTTTAGTACTCGCCATAGGTGGAAGTTGTGGTTCTGGGTTTTGTCAAGTTTTTGATTCTAAGACGGTTTGAGAATTTGCTAGACATCGATACATCACATATATAGTCCTTGAATTGGTAGGGTAATGAATAATATTGCATATAGATGTTTAATGTAATATTTCTATTTTATAAATTGTATATATTTTTTTATAGTTTAGTAAAATAGTAAATTACCACGTGGCATTTTCTGATAGAAGTTTTTTTGGCTGATCTGGATTTCTCTTTTATTAGTATAGATTTCACTCCAACCGACACAAAAGCAACGGTAGTCGGTTTGTGACCTTATACACTATAGCTTCATGAGTTTATTTTGAACCATTGGTTTGATTATTTTTCTTTACAGTAGGCCGATGTGGTGGAGAAGACCAAAATCAACAGATGTTTGTTTGATGAAAACTTAGCAAATGTACACGGAGGAAACCAGGTTACACCCAGTTCATTCCTTGACTGTAATTGTCTAATCAAAGTGTCGAGAGGGATGCCCAAAAAGTGGAGCAGAGCCTAAATTAAAAGTAGTGAAACAGTAGAAAAGTTTCTATGCTGAATGAATCGAATCACTAACTGAGATTAAATTATTTCATATTTTGGATTGGGTATTGCAGAGAAAGAAGCAGGCGACTACATATTTACCTGCAAGTTCTGTTCTATGGCTTGGTCAGAGGGTGAGTTGTCCATTCGTGATTTGTATGGCGATCCTTACAACCAACCCATTAACAATCAGGTATCTGCATAAGCTTTTTAATATGTTGAGTTATTATGAATGTATTAAACTTACATAGTTTGTGGAGGATATAGTCTTGTGAAGATGGTAGAGAACGTTTGTTGGACTTAGCAAGAGAAGGATAAGTTTTTGGGAGAGTTGTTTTTTTTTAAGATTTTTTTTTTTACTTTGAATTGATATAGTCGAAGATTGTAAAAGCTGGTTTAATGAAATATTTAACCTTCCTTTTCACACGAAGATTTTCCGTAAATATGAGATTTTGTAATGATTCCGTATAAAATTAGTAATCATGTATCTTAGAAGATTTTGTTAGTTGTGATTTTTTCAAAAAATCTAGTTTACGTAGTCTGTTGGGTTTTAACTTCAAAAACAGCTTCATGGGCTTTGGAGAGAATTAATGGGATCGTCAAATATTTAAGGTTGTTGAATCATAACCTGTATGCTGCTGTTCCTCGCCTCGAGGGCAATGCAATAGCTAGCGATTGTAACAACCACATTGAGGACAGTCAAAGATTTTTATTTCAGTCATGGATTATTTTTATCTCTTTTACATGGAGGGTTTAGAACTGGTTATGTTGCTCCTTCTACCTAGGTACATCGTGTTAGTTCAATACGTTCCGCGGATTCTTCGTATGTAACCTTTAAGTTCAGTGCTGAAAATAACAACATGAGTATTCGCGGGAACTGCTTGGGCTGGTGCAGCTTACTAATTGCTACTTTACATGCTTGCAAGTCATGTAAGTAACCATTCCAACCGCTTCTATTGTTTCCTTTCAAGTGATAATGTTTTCATAGGAGTTTTTTTTGTAAACGCCAATTGTTGGAGCGTTGTGGTATTTGCTTGCTAGGAGCGCAATAACGATTGCTCAAGTAAGGCTCTTATGATGATGGAAGTTCTTAACTCTCTAGGGCTAGATGACCTGTGTACAGACGTGATGTTGATGATTCTCGTCATATACACAGAGTATGCTTTTGTACTCATTGTCCCCTAAATTGACCATGCTTTTCGAATTTTCCCATGGTTTTCATACAACTGCATCATCACTATCATAACTAATGAAAACCATACCGTGCTACCATGGTGCTTAATCTAACTCAGCATTGGTCTGACTTACTCACAAGGATTACCATACATATAAGTTTTACTTGCTAAACAGGTAAATAGTATATGTATGATATGGGAAGGAGAAGCAGATTAAAGCTTTTTTATGGTTTGTATTATATACATCTTATTTGCATTTATCTCTTGTATTTTTTTATTTTATTACTGTTAATTATGTGATTTGAAAAGGTTTTTTGTCTCAAATTTACTTTTTGGATAGAACAAAAATTTTAAAAGTTAATATTCTACATATTTTCTATTTTTAAATAGAGTTTTTAATTTCTATGTGCATATTATGTATTATAATATTTAATTTTCTTTTTTTCTTGAAAATTATTATTTTTAATATTAAACCGACTAAAACAATAATGGAAAAAAAAATAGCTTTGATTTTTTTGGTGTTATTCTTTTTCTTGGGAACTCTACATAAATCTCTCTTTTAATATTTTGATATTACCTTCGTGTAGTCTTATGTATCTAATATTTTTATATGTAAAGATTCTGATGTTGAACTAATATTTTTGTATATAAAGATTCTGATGTAAAATCTTGTTCATATAGCGAGTAATCATTTTTCTTAGTGTTGTTGTGTAGGATTTTTTCTTGACTCTTATATATCTCATCTATTAGAACAGAAGTCATGATTTATTTCATATTATTTTCTTTGGATCATTCTTTACAACCTATATCAATATAATTTGATTAGAATATCTTTTAATCTTTATCCTTTATTTGAAATGAAAATAAGTATTTTTTAAAAAAATTGTTTTAATTTTTTTTTGAATCTTGTTAAAACTTATTTCCGGAAGTAATTAATTTCAGTTCTAAATATTATAAAATATAAATACATATTAAAATTAATTTATTATTTTTATAACAAAAAATAAAATTATATTAAAATTAATTATATTTTAATGATAATAACAATTTGAATTGAATAATTTTCAAAAAAAACATTTTAGAAATAGTTTTAAAATATTTTGTTAGTAATGAATATTCATTTATCTTTCAAATATAAAATAAAAATATTCTAATTAAAATGTGTAGAATAATAAATAACAACCATAAATTTTATCAAAAGACAAATGAGCTATATTATAATAAACTTTTGCTTAAAAATTGATAGTGGTATAAGCAAATAATATCATATAAAAAATAAAAGCATAGCTATTGTTAAATTAAGTTCATTGGAAAATAAAAACATATGTACGAATGTGATTCTTTTTTTATTAGTTTTTTGTTTAACATTTCTTTTATTTTAAACTGAATAAACAAAAAAAAAACTTTGAGACTTCACAAATTTCATCCTCCAATTTTGATGTGTGTTGGTCTATGATAAAATTATCAATTTGCTCTTCATCGATTTTCTCTTGTTATTTTTTGTTATTAATTTATATGCAAAGTGTAATTATTTTAAATACATGTAATACATTTTTGTCGATAAATTGAGATCAGTCCCAGTTTTTATTTACCGTTTTTTGAAATCTTGCTTAATGATAAATCTAGCATATGTCCATTCCAAACTCATTGTTGAAAATCTAAAATATATTATGAACAACTATTACGGTGGAAACAAAAGGATCAAAGATCATTACTACACAGTTAAGAAACATAAGCTACTACAAATTGGAGAAACTGTGATTTAGAAAGACTAATTATAACTCCTCAAATATCCCCTAAGCTGTTTGACAACGCTTTAATCCATGCTAGGTTAACTTAAGCCGCAAGCCTATGTTGTGCAAGTAATTAAGTGTTGCAGCCTCGTTGCTTTGCACTATCTACCAGGAAAAAAAACTGTCCACAATTGTTCCCGGTAGAATCAAAATCACCGCCCAATTCTTCACCATAACTTTCCATAGAAAGCAGCTTGACTCTATTAGCATGTTCAATTAACTAATCACTGAATCCTGGAGAAGAAGTGAGTCCGTTATTCCTTCGCTCGTCGTTTCTTGTACAAAATCTTCGTTCTTCCTTTAACTTATTCTGTATCATGTGGTACGTAGAATAGTAATCCAGCCTCTCAAATGTCAATTGGTTTTCTCCAGCAAGTTCGTGTCCTTGTGGTATGTAGAATAGTAATCATGCCTTTCAATTGGTATTCTCCGGCCAACCAAAGACTGACATCACATGTTTTTTACACATGTGGTTATGCCACAAAAAAATTAATCATAAGATGAACTATGGAGACTTTCCCTTATACAAACAATGTAAAGCATATGAAAATCAGACAGTAAGACCTGGGAGATGAAGGTACAATTCTAGCACTGTTCCGCAGCCCACTTCCAAGACTGCTAAGAAACTCAGCTCAACCATTTATTTGACATACGTAACCAGAAGAGACCAGCATCTTACTTTAACCACGAAGCTTTTCATGTGTAAGTCCTACAATTTTTTTGGTGAAATGTTCACTCTCAAACTATGAAACAACTGAGTTTAGTATTTAAGACATATTTATTCAAGATTCAGAAAGAGAGGCAAGTGAACAAATATACATATTCTTATGTACAATGTAAACAAATTAACTTGACTTAAAACATTATGATTTAACCTAGCTGAACTAAGTGCGAGAAAAAAGATTATATATAATCGTCGTTCCAATCATGAGAATACTATTAGCTGGGGTTGTTGGCAGTTGGATGTGTGGTAACAGTGAATGCGAACACACAGACCATACCCGCTTGTTTGTAGATATGGTTTTAAATGTCAAAAATCTATTATTATCATAAAAAAATTAGGTCAAAACATTATTCACAATCATGAGGAAAGGGATTGTACCGTTTGTTATCACTTAAATTAACTTTTTGTAACGGATGAGCTGACCAATGACATTTTTTTGTCAACTGACGAGTGACATTATACAGGGACCCCGGACACTTTCGTATGTCAACTTAATTTGCAAGTACTCAAGGTGTAAGAAATCGTACTTATTTGTTATACATTAGGTAAAGACATGCGCCTTACAGAGTGAGGATATGGTATCAATAATAAATTGTAATTTTTTTGCATATATTTTGTATAAATTGGATTTTTCATTAGTTAGTAATATTCAAATATTTTAAAAATTTTGTAACATAAAACCATACGAATATACTTTGTAATATTGAAAAATTGAACCAATGTGTAATGTACAATCTTACACATAATAGTTTTTAAATATTCACAATGTGTTGGATTATTCAATTTATTTGATTTACATGGCCGTATTGAGAGGGAAAGAATATTTGGACATGATTTATTTGACTTGGACCAGGTTTGTTGTTTAATCTTTGTATTCTTAATAATTGTTGATGGGTTTATCGTCGACGACATGTTATTGGCCCTAACCTATTGAGAACGAAAAACATATCCAATTTCGTAGTTCTAATCTATCAAGCAAAATAAAATAAAACTGCTCATCTTGTCTACGTGATTAAGAAAAAAGGATTGAGATTTACAAGGTAAGAATTTAACCTGTTTGACGTTCCCAAAATCTTCTAATCAAATCTTACCCAGACGATTCTTCTATTAACAATTTTTCTTTCCTTGTTGTTGCTTCTTCATCGACATCAACCATCATCTCCTCCGACAGTCTATCAAGTGAATTAGCTTCTCCCACAATTTTTGGGTTCTAACCTTTGCTTATATATGTTGAAGAACATATTGCGAGAATATATGCCTAAGATTTGCCAATTGTTGGCATATATTTAGCTTGTCAATCACTCATACAATTAATATTGTCATAAGGCATTAAACATTAATCCTATCAATACATTCGTCCTTGACTTTAAAGCATTGTAAAGGTATATGCAATATTTAGGAATCACCCTAATATCATTGTCATATATAAAGATTACCGTTCAGTTGAATTATTTCATAGAGTTAATACTATATATATGCTTTTCTAAAATAAAAGATGGCAACTTATACTATATTAACGGGATGAATACACAATATTAAACTATATTCATTCTTACTTTTCTTGTATACATCTGTATCAGATAGTAAACCAATTTTTATTTGGTATGTTTAACGGTTAACCACATTGTTCGAATTACAATTCGGTTTGTGATAACCGTTTGTCAAATTTATGAATGTGACACATTGTGTTGTTTACTGCATTTTTGTCTAACTTTTATGAATATAATGTTCCATTGATTTTATGTGTTTACATAAAATGTTTTAATGGTCTTCTATGGTCTCAGCAGGTTCTGATATCATTGCATAGAGTATGTAAAAAAATGTTTACACTAGTTTCTTATATACTCAAATTTAAGTCTATCTACGGTTTAGATAGGTGCTCTTTTTACAATCTCATATGGATATGTTGCTTTAACTACATGCGAAAGAGGACGAGTAAGTATGGAAAATATGGAGTTTACGTGTTTGTAACGTGCACAATGTTGGATTTATTAGAAAATATTGTAAAATTTAATGTTTAATATTTAATTTTAATGTAAATGGGAAAACGGCAATAGTAGATTGAATGGTAATAGCATATTTTGTAAATACTATAGTAAAGAAAGGGGAGTTAATTATTTAGGTTGAGAATCATTGTAGGATTGACACCTAGGCATGTCATGGATGTAAATAAATTACAAATTAAATGTTACTCTCCCAAAATGTAAAGATATTTTTTTATCAAGACCAAAAATCCAACCAATTTAATTTTCTTTTAACAATATATACACACAATCAAATCTAACAAATGTTTCCAATAATAAAAAAATTATAAAGCTATAAATAGGGATTGTTCATGTAATCAGAGGCATAAAAAAGAGACAAACATAGAAGATACATAAAACTAAAAAAACAAAAGATGGAGAAGAAGTGTATATCTATGTTGATGATTATGTTCATTGCATTGACGATGATGCCATTACAAGCAATGAGTGAATCATATGAAGCTTGTTATGATAGGTGCATTTCCTCGTGCCAGATATTTTTTGAAGGAGTTGAAAAATGCATTCACGATTGTGTTGGTACCAAATGTCATAAAACACATGTACTCCCTCGGTATGTATAATTCATGTATCATATGTATATATGTAATATGTGAGTATGTATGTATGCATGTTGAAAAGGGTTTTGGTGGCAATGGATTTACAGGATGGCGGCTAAAGGGATGTTTCAAGAAATTCATACATAGAGAGATATATTATTAAACACACATGATGTTTAAGTTTACTACTCTTTGATTTATATAATTTTGAATAATAAAATTCCTTCATCATTTATAGAATTCAATTGTTTTCACAACATCTTCTATTGCACATTTTTAATTGTTATCTTGTATCATAGATCTTATTGGTTTGTAGTCTGACTAAATTTACATATGGGCATGTACCATTTAGAGTTTTAGGCCATCCAAACATTAGATAATTCATTGCACCCAATCCAAGAATATAAAAGGCTAAGAATTTGATTGGTAGAATGTGGCTTTATTTTTTTTTGCTTTAGAAAGAGGCTATCAGTTTTTGTGTTGTAACTGTAATTTCTATTGCCATATTTTTTAATTTAACTTTGAGGTTGTAACTTTTAATTATTTATTTAAAGTATGATTTGTAAATTGAAGTTACAGAAAGCACTCAGATCAGTTACCAATAACCCTCTAAAATGCGAAAATTGTTTTATTTGATGTGATATTGGGAATCTTCTCTATTAAAAGAGAAGTACAAAAAATCTAATGTACCAAAAGCATAGGAAAACCATTTCATTAAACATTTAATATAACATATTTGATTATTTACATTAATCAATCAAATATATGTTATTTCAAAAAATATCAATAAGAATATTAATAAAAAATCAATTTTAAGTATAAATTTAAATTTTATTATAATTACAATAAAATCTTCTTGAGAAAGAATGTAACAAGATCTTACAAAAAAATTGAATATTTTGAATAAAATAATATGTTAAACCCTCTCATCCTCCAGCTACAGCAAATTCCTATTCCTTCTTATGATAATGGTCCAGACTGTACGCTGTGGAAGCAAGAGCAGGACCTCTATGAAAACAAATTTGTAACGAAACGAACTTGGGCTCAGATTCGTGTTGTCAGACCTAGGGTACCTTGGTACCGGATTATCTGGTTTCATGAACCCGTCCCGAGACAGTCTTTCATCTTATGGCTGGTGATTCAAAACAGAGTCTCTACAGGGGAGCGTATGAGACGTTGGGGCGTTACGCAAGCTTGTGTCTTGTGCGGTGAGATTAATGAAACTAGAGATCATTTGTTCTTTGTGTGCCCTTACTCATTCATGATCTGGGCCACGCTGACGGAAAAACTGCTGGGCTCGAGATTGAATCCGGACTGGACCAGAACTCTGAATAGTTTGATGAGGAATCGACTCAACAAACATCATGCAATGCTCACTAAGCTGGCTTTCCAAACTGCAAGCAGGAGACATCAGTGACCTCCTAACTCAATTCAGTCTATGACTCACACAATCCGAGTTGAGATTCATAACTGTCTTCTTGCACTGAGACGAAACAGTAATGATGATGAGGGTGAGAAACTCTTGCTGAGATGGACGGAAGTCACGTAAAGAAACTCTGCAACTTTGTTTTGGTTTTACTAAAATGTTTCTGTTTAACCACATAGAGTTCATCTATTGCTTTACTTCATCTCTTTTGGTTTAAAACGTTTAAAACCAAAAGTTTGTAATATTTTCTTTTGTTGATAAATGAATTTAATAGTTCAACAAAAAAAAATATTATTATAAATTAATGATTTTTGTCAACTATTATAAATTAATGATAATTAGAATAAAATTTATACGCTATATTTGATAAATTTAATAACTATAAAATATATTTTTTTAAATGTAATATTAAAACATAAACTATCCTAGCAAATATAATTTCTGCAATATAAATAAATAAATTTTAAAAATGTATTGTATGCAAACTGTATAAAAGTTATAAAAATATTTTATACATTATTTTCTATTTGATTAATTCAGATTCTGAATTTACGGTACCAAACTGGAAAATATATCAATATGTATTAATAATTAATAACAAATTTTAATGTATACAACAATTCATTATATATTAATAGTGTTGAATATGAAATTTAAAACAATAAGATTATAGATATATAACACTAGTATGTAAATCATATATTTAAAATGTTCACAAAAATATTAAAATCATACATTTATAAAATAAAAATAATACTCGCATGTTCGGGTCAAACTCTATTATATTTGATTTCATCACTCACTGTGCATATCTTCTATCGATATTCAGCTACGAAAATGACAGTTTGCCTCAAGAATATCATGTCTTTCTATATACATTTAATCATCGAAAAGTCTTTCCTAGTTTACGCCATCTCATTCATTATAAATCAGTTTACCAATAATTGTTCTGAACACTTTGTATAAATATTTATATTGAGTGAAAATGTATTCATACATGAGAATACAAACTCCCTTTTTATGAGAATACAAACTCTTTAAGGGCACACAATATTCAAAAGAACCAAACTCAAGTTCAAAAGTATATTTACACTAAGAATTTAAGCCAGCTAGGCCAACTCCAGTGAGATACTAGAACACTAAATTTGGTGAAATTTCATTTCCGATGGGACACCAAAAATTACACAATTTCAACTAATTTGGTGTAGAGTGAATAGTATTACACCAAATTTTGTGTAACACTATTCATCACACCAAGTATTTAGTATACCTATTTTATTATGTTTCATTTAATAACATAAATCAATTATTATTATTAATTAGTTCAAATTTGTAACTAAACATAAATATATTACATTATTTGTATTTACAATTATTTTCACATAATTAAAATATTTTTTATTTTCAAGTAAAAATCACTAATTGATAATTCTAATTTTTATATTGTAAAAAAAATTATTTTATAACTTTTATGTCTTATTTTATTTTCAAGTAATAAATCACTAAATTATTATCATTTCCTTTATATTGTAATATATTTATATTTTAAAAATCGATTATAATCTTTACTTAAGTTATATTTAATCAGTAATGAAAAATTAATAATATTGTTGTTCAAGAAAAGAACAATTAATAATATTAAGCTATTGTAAAGTTAGATTTAATAGTAATAATTTAAATTTTATATAATACTATTAAACTAGGCTAAGACCTGCGCTTTGCGCAAGGTGAATTTAAAGGAAAATTACTTGAGAAATATCGTATGGAAAAATAAAATTTATATTCTTGATCGAATAAATATTTTTGGCCCTTAAACAATTTTTTAAAAACTTTTTTTGTTAATTACGTAATTTGTTTACTGATGAGCTGATCTCATTTTAAAAAAACAATTTAGGTCAAGAAATCATTTATCGTATAAGAACCTAACGTTTTGGCCAGGAATCTCAGGCCTGCTATTTGGTTACAATGAAACTATGGCAGCTCGGTTTATATCAAGATTTAGCAATTTAAAAGTTAATTATGGTTATGATAAGTTTACGTTCATGTGTCAATCCTATATATCTTCAATATTTTTCTCATTTTTGGGTTGCTTTTTTTATTTTGGTTATTGTTCGATATAAATATTGATTTTTAAGTTTATTTTCATTTCGTTATTTTGTTTTGGCGTGAGATTTAGAAAATGTTTAAGATTTAAAATATTAAAGAGATACATACTTATGTTAAGATCCGCGCCTAATATTTTATATTTATTACTTATTTAATGTTTTTCTACATATTATGAAATAATAAAATAATAATTATATATTAAATAACTAAGAAATAATTTACTATTATGTAATAAATTGGCGTGCGCATATAAATCAAACGACCGCTCTTGTTTATTCAAAATTATTTTAGGATAAATAAATCAAAACAATCAATCTTATCTATCGTATATGATATATAATTAAATTTAAATGATATTAATATATATATATATATATAGAGTATACTTTTAATATGAATATTTATTAAATGAAGTTTCTACTCATATGAATTTATAATTATTTACATATTTGTATAACAAATTTTACATGAACAAATCTTTTTAATGTGGAATGTTTAGTGGTTTCAATAATTTATAATTATTTAAAAAAATGGAAGATTTCAAAAATATAATATTAAATTTTCAATAAATGTTCAACGCATATATCAAAATATAAGTATGTATTTTCATATGACGTATAGTTTAATTATATATATATATATATATATATATATATATATATATATATATTAACATAAACACCTATTAAAATAAAATTATTTATAAATATGATTGTATAATCATTATATCTTATTATAGAAAAAAAAATTAAACCTTGATCACAAAAGTTTATGTGAGACTTTTAACAGTTTTAGTAATTTATACTCGTTTTGAAAAATTCAAAATACAACATATACAAGCAAATCTAAATTTTTATTATTTGATTAATATAATTGTGTAATTTATTTTAATAATAAATAATTAAACAAAAATGATATAAAGTATACATATTGTTAGTAAATATTTATTATTTAAAATCATTAATTGTCATATATATCTTGATCACATTGCGTAATTCCGTAGGTTTTATCTAAGGAAAGAATATATAATAATTTCAATTTGAAAAATGAATGATCTATAATGGAAATACTATATAATATAACATTCCCTAATAATTTAATTTTGGACTAACAAAATTCTCAATTGATTCTCAAGCCGCCAAGTAACCAAAATTAGCATTCCAATTACATGACAACTCAGCAAGATCTTTTTTTAATTATTACAAACTTAAGGTTACATCTTTTCAAATTTTTCACAATTAATATATAGGGGATTGAACATGCATTAGAATAATATTTTTATCTATTTTTATTTTATAATATAGTTAAACTTGTATTACTAACTAATACAAGTTTTATTGAAATAAATATATCACTAGATTTGGTCCGCGCTTCGAAAGAGCGGAGGTTTTTTGGATTATAAAGAAAGTTTGAATTGAATTAGTACTTTGATATTATTACATTATTATGCTACAAAAAATTTTGAATTTATTTTTTAAGTAATTTTCATACATTTGAGAATATTTCTTTTTTATAAACTTATAAAAATATTATTCTGAAGTATGTGCATCTGCAAAGAGTTGAAAAATCATAATATGTTTTGACTGTCTTTCATGCAAGTTTAATTTTTGAAAAACGGTATTCTAAAAATTGGATTAAACAAAACGATTTTTCTAGAATAACTTTAAGAAAATCTGTTTAGGCATTCAGAATTTTTTTTTAAAAAAGGTGTCTAACTACTGCATTCCGATTATTTAAACACTAAAAGATGTTTATGAACGTTGTCTCTGTACCTGATATCCAAAATTATATGACATTCTCTTAGACCAAAATCTCTGTTCTAAAGTATTTCTCACACTTAAAAAGGTTATTAATTTTCACATTATTTGAAATAAGAAAATGCTTTGCAGTAGCTTAGTAGTATCACTATCACCAACTCAATGTTTAAAACTAATATGTAACCAGAGGCATATGCACTTGGCGATGAATGATGTATAGATAATTAACTAAAATCTTGGTTGTTTTTAAGAAATGTGCTTATGATTCAATTTTTGGAACATTACTTGCTTTGATGATCTAATAAAAAGGATAAAACCTACTTGATATATATGTATATATTGATAATTTATTGTATTTTATTATTCATCATGAACAATTTTACTTTCTTTTTAATAGATATTCTACTTTTCTCTAAAAATAGTTTTGTGTATAAAATATGAAACAATATTTAGAGATAAGTTTGGATTATAAACGTTCAGTCACCAAATTTTTCTATCTTAAAATAAAATTTCAAAGTTAATATTAATATACCAAATTCATTAATTTTATATGCTGCTTTTTTTGGTTTATGATAAAAACTAAATGGGAAAATTTGAAGAAATACACTACAATAAGATTTTAATTCGAAAACTACACCATTGTGTAAGTTTTTTTTGAAAAATACACTTATGTATATATAAATTTACTAAAATTTCCAGTCTTAATATTTCTCAATTCCTAATTTATTTTATATTTAAAGTAACGGTTTTACAAACCGTTTATCTTAAACTATTTATCTTTATCTACACAATATATTCTTAAGCTATTTATCTTTATCTACACATAATATTCTTTTAATATATCAAATTATTTATTTTTTGAGAAAAAAAAGAAAGCAACCTTCTCTGTATCCATTTCTGAAAAATAACTTTTTTTTCTATAGTTTCACAGATTATTTCTCTTTCCTCTCGTTTCATTAAGAAATTTGTTAATTTATGAATCAGATTTCAGTTTCTAATTCTGCTTCTATTTTATTCTGAAAATATTTATGTTTTTTTTTCCTTTTAGGAAAATTATGTTGCAGATAGCTGGAGTTTTTGGAGAAGAATGAAAATATAATTTTTTATTTTCATAATATCCTTGTTATTTTAAACTCTTAAAAGATAAAATAACATATTTATCTCAACTCACAAATTTATCTCAAACATAAATAATTATGATAATCATACTATTTCTAATTTCGAATTAATATTTTAATTATTGAAATATCTAATATGGATAAAAATGTTAATTCACATTGAATAAAGAGTATTTTTCAAAAAAAATAAATAGAAGATGTAATTTTCAAATTTCAAACTATTAATAGAGTAATTTAAAAATTATCCCAAACTAAATCTGACCCTTTGTACTCATTTCAGTTTATTAAATCTATTTGAATTACACAAGTAATAACTAATATTTTATTTGCATTTCTAATAAATTTTTATATATATATATACATTATATTTTTTTGACAACTATATATATTATAATTATTAAAATTAAATATTTAAACGTAGCAAAAATAGTCTTACTTCTCTGAGCATAAAAATAATTCTGCCTCATCACTTCAAAGACACATTTGGTATTCAACATGTTTTTCTATTGCTGAGCGGTACACTAAAATGCCATAAATAAATATGAGAATAAATTATTGCAGAAATGTTTTAAAGACACAGCTCATTAAACTTTAAAACATGGCTGGAACATTAGTAAGACTGAATGGCATCACTAAATATTTGTTATAAACTTATAATCTATGAGTTTAAAAACATGTTTTATTAATATCACTTGTATCCATCCTCACTCAGTGGTTGTTCACTCTTAAATTAATCTTCGAATATAGTTTAGAACTTCTAAACCTATCCATCATATCCTCCATTAGCTAAATTGATATTTTTTTTTCAAAAACCTTTATTAGTTTAACTATTTAATGGAACATTGGTGGTTTTAAATTATAATGAATACATTACCTCGAGTTTGGAAATCATATATGTTTTAAAATATTTTTAACATATATGTTTTAAATTTATGTAGTCTATATTCTTCAAATCTTGCATTATTTAAAATTTTGCATTTTAAGAAATATTTTCTGTTGATTATATTATATCATGAATTCTCAAATGTTTAGTATATATTAAAGTGGATTAGTTTTCAAAGATTTTTAATTTGTTATTGTACCTTATTTTATATTGATACGTATTTATATACGATTCTAAATATGGACTTCAAATGATTTCAAGTATATACGACACTGACTGAACTTTCTTTTCTTGGTGATCTTTGAACACTGACTCTTGCACCACTCTCAGTCCGTAAATACCTCGACATTCCATTAGTTTGAAATACATCTTCGGACTCGTTCAAGCTTTCTTCACATCCTAAAAGAGGTCATATAAAAGCCAACGCGCCAAACCATGAAAGATCTCAATTTAGATCGTACCAAATTCAATGGACCCACCATATCTTCTTCTGATTTCTTGTGGCGCTAGGGAACAGAAACACGTCAGAGGAGTCTGGATAAACTTGCGGTTTAAGAAAGCTCGTTTTGTATTCATTTTTGTCAGCCAAAAGCGGTCTTAGCAAATGATATGCTCACAGATCCTGCAGGCTAATTATAAGTGAGCGTTGAATCTGTGTTGTTATCGTTTCTCTTCTTTGTCCCAGCCAATGTGAACCCGCTTACCGGCATCGTGGTTTGAGATAAACCTGTGTACGGAAACTCGCTTCCAAGTAGTCACTTGAGATGTCTCCGATAGCGTATGGAAAATGATTTCTGTCTCGGCTTCCTTCGAAAACAATGAACCAAATCACTAATAAGGAACCGGGGTTTTGAAGCATCAGTTTATTCCGGTCTATTTGTAATTGTAGCTTTAATTAGTTAAAAGTTAAGAGACGGTTTCTTATATTACGCTAAGAACCCCAATCTAAGAACCCCCAATAAACATGCTCTAGAACCATGATTAACCCGGGCTATTAGGGTGGGGTTTTTAGCTTCGGCTAAGAATCGTTTCTTAAATTATAACTAAGAAAAACTAAGAACCGTCTCTTAAATAAGAGATATAAGAGCCGGTTCTTAGCCGAAAAGTGTAAAAAAAAGTGTCAAATCATGAGTTAAGAACCCTAAATTAAGAGTCCGGTTAATCATACTCTAAGAACATGATTAATGGGGGGTTCTTAAGATGAGGTTTTTAGCGGAATATAAGAAACCGTCTCTTAACTTTTAACTAAGAAAACTAAGAACCGGTTCTTAAATATATTGTAGAAAACTATCTTTTCTTTGGATTTTGTTTGTTTTTATGGGATTGACAGAATGATTATTTCATTCAATTTAAAAGGTAAAAAAAACTGTAGTATCTATCTATATATATAATAATAATTTGGAGTTTTCACCCACCTCAAGCAGCCACGTACTTCTTTTGGTGTGGACGTATGTTGCCACGTGTCATGCTCTTAGCTCACTCTCTTCCTCCCGCTCAACCCTTATCTCTACTTTAATTCTTTCTTCCTCCTCTGCTTTTTTTTAAAAAAAACGTCCTTCTAGTTCATTTTCCCGTTGCAGTTTTCTATTGTCGATCACCGACGCTTCTCTTTTGTATGGCCTCCAATTCTAATCACACAGACTTTGGTTTGAAATTTGTTTGTGTGTTTCTTGTTTCAGTTCTTCTTCATGTCTATGCATATGAGTAATTAGCTTGATTTTTTCATGGGGATTGTCTTTCAAGTTGGTTGGTCCCAGCTTAGGGTCTTTTTTTGTGTTGATATTTCCACAATTGGAAGTTTTCTTATTGAATTTAGCTTCTAAATTTGATGAGCACTGTAGCTGAATTTCATTTTTATTGAACCTATGACTGTTTTTGTTCCCTTATGTTGTGTATTCACTGATCATTCTATTTTTCTGTCATATGATATATCATGTAGTAAGTAGTTGAATTTCATTTTAAAAATAGTACCTGAATTTCATTTCTATTGAACCTATGACTGTTTTGTTTATTCACTGATCATTGTATTGCTGTCATGTTATATATAGATCATGTAGATGTAGAAAAAAAAAAAAAAAAAAAAAAAAGATGTAGGTGCAGAACCTATTAAAATTTGATTTGGATCCTGGTCATGTTGATCAATCTGTATTGGTCTGACAGCATGAGCATTGATCAGCTGCCATATGGGAAGAAGAGGTGTGTACTAGTTTTACTCATTCTTCTTTTTTCCTTTTTAGCTTATAAATATTGAATCTTTACTTTCAGGTTCCTCCTTGTGAGCTGACATGCCGGCACAAATTACTAGGCATGCGAGATTGGCCAAATGAGCCTTTTGTGTGTCGAAACTTGATCGACGTGAAACGCATACTTTCCATCTTCCCGCTGGAGACCACTGTGACTTTACAAGACGTGAATATTCTGTTGGGTCTCCGCGTGGATGGGCCTGCGGTAACTTGTACTACGAAATACAACTGGGCTGATTTATGTGAGGACCTGCTAGGTATCAGACCAGTCTCTGGAGATCTGCATGGCTGATGGCTCTCATGTGTCCTTATCTTGGCTGTGTGATAATTTCCTGAATCTACCAGCTGAACCTGACGAAGAAACGTTGAAATGTTACACTAGGGCTTTGTGCTAGCGTTGATTGTACCGATTTTAGCGAAGTTCGAGTTGTATTTGTTTGTTGTAAAATGATCTTTAGGTAATACTAGGTCCATGTCCGCGCGGATAGTATGGTTATATAATTTTCCTTTTAAATTTAGTATAAATATATTATATCATTTGATAATTTTCTCTTAAGGAATCTATAAAGTTTGAGCTTGGAAAGTAGGTAGATATCTAGTTCATTTTAGTAGATAAAATAATTGGTTATGAAGTTTTGTTGTAAATAAATTCTGTTGTCTTGAATACCAAAAATTTAGGAAGTAGACTTGTATAAAACATACAATGTGTTTTTATAGTACATGATGGTTACACGAACGTAATTTATTGTTTTTGAGTGTTTTTGAGAGTTTTAGTTGGATCCCAAGTAGAGCGATGATTTCACTACAACAAAACATAAGTTTAATGAGAGCGGTTTTCCTCGTGAGTTCGTCGTAAAAGAGGCTTTACGAAGAATTAACGAGGAAACACGTTTCGTCGTTACTCGTTCGTCGTAACACATATTTCCTCGCCAATTCGTCGTAAATTAGCGAGGAAAATATTTCGTCGTAAAGATGAAGTAATAATTTCGTCGTAAAGACCACGTAAATATTCCACGTAAGGAGGTCGCTAGATTTCCTCGTAAATACCTCAAAACGGTTCTTCGTAAACTACACGTAAATATCTCGAAAGATTTTCCTCGTAAAGTACACGTAACAACCACGAAAGTATTTCCTCGTAAAGTACTAGTTTATA
>NC_027755.1:3427289-3428335 GCF_000695525.1 Brassica oleracea var. oleracea
ATGAGGCCATCCCACACATCCGTGGTGAGCTCAGCGGGTTTGCCACGCTCATACCCCTTCAAGATCCAGTCACCCTTCCAGTTGGAGACCGTGTCCAACAAGCGAACTTTCGCATTCGCGTAAAACGCTTTCCTCACCCTCTCATTGACCCCCATGGACCAATGATATTTTTGCTGTAAAAAAAAAATTAAATTAATAATTAGTTTAAAAAATATATATAAATCATGAAAAAATAAAAGTACATATAATTAATTAAAAGTAACTTACAGCGTAAATTTTGAACCACGTCTTTCTGACGTAGATCGGCGTCTTTCTCCATTTCGGATGTGGCATGGAGAAGTAACCTTTGATCGTGTCGGTTACGTCTGGTGCAAGACAATTGTCAACCCCAAACCTGAAAAAACAAATTTAAAGTATAAATTATTTATTAATGTTATAAAAGAATTGAAAAAAAAAATTAATGTAACATACCACAAAGTTCCGTCTGGTCGGTCGGGGTTTATGACTGGTAAACCTTCTCTGCCTAGCTGACGGAGAAGGTCCTCGACAGTGTACTGCGAGTAAGGAGCAATCGGAGGCACCATCAAATCGGGATGAATCTCGGCGGGCATCGGATGAGCCATCGGAGGAGGCACAGGAGGAGGCATCGTCGAAGGAGCCATCGGAAGAGGCACATGAGGTGCACTAGAATAAGGTGACCGAGAGACTCTCTGAGAAGACTGAGTCTCGGGGACAGTCTCCGGACCCGAAGAACCGGGAGCTGAAGAAGAACCGGGAGTTGAAGAAGACGGGTCTAAACGACTACCAGGCTCACCGAACATCTCTCTGTAATGGGGAGTAAGTCTGTTGACATCAACTACACCAAATTTGTTAAACCGAACACCTCTGTTGACGACGGGGTCGAACCATTCACATTTGAAGAGGACGCATTTCAGCTTCAATATCCCTGGGAATTCGACTTCAATAATCTCCGTCAAGATACCGTAAAAATCTGTTTCCCCTTTCACACATATTCCATAGTTACTGGTCGCCCGCTGTCTACCATA
>NC_027755.1:3428382-3466863 GCF_000695525.1 Brassica oleracea var. oleracea
GCTCAGATCCCTGAAAAATGTTCCAATGCCTTTTATATTCGAAAAAAAATTAAACACATTGTTAGTCATATATTATTTTGTAAATTATTGTGATATAATACACTACGTACCTGCAAGTGCTTCATGTACGTTTGTTGGAAGTAGCTCCGCAAATGCAAAGGGCAGTAGTCGTTGCATAAATACATGACAATCATGACTCTTCATCCCGGAGAACTTTTGACCCTTTTCAACACATCTAGAGAGATTCGAAACATACCCATCGGGGAACTTCACTTCTGATGCCACCCAGTTGAACAACACCGAGTTTTTTTCTGAAGATAATCTGAATATCGGAACGGGAACTTGTCCATTGCTTTTAATATGTAACTCGCTTCTTGAGCAAATATCCGGCAAGTCCAACCTCGATTTTATGTTGTCTTTTGTCTTCCCTGGGACATTCAATATTGTATTCATGATGTTCTCAAAGAAATTTTTCACTATATGCATTACATCGAGGTTGTGGCGCAGAAGAAGATCCTTCCAATATGGCAACTCCCAAAATATACTCTTCTTGTGCCAGTTGTGATGAACACCGTAAGAATCAGACATATTATGAGGGACATGCCAATTACTACCACAACGAACTATTTCGTTAGCTCCGTAGTAGTCGATTTGCACTTCAATTTGTTCTCCAGTTAGATATGGAGGAGGAGTGTCTCTCACAACCCTTTTGTGCCTAAACAAATTCTTGTTTCTTCGGTACGGATGGCCAATGGGAAGAAATCGACGGTGACAATCGAACCAACTTGTCTTCCTACCATTCTTCAGTTGAAACACATCTGTCGTTCCATTACAATATGGACAAGCTAATCTCCCATGTGTAGTCCATCCAGACAACATCCCATAGGCAGGAAAGTCACTTATGGTCCACAAAAGCATCGCTCGCATCGTAAAATTCATCTTCGTTGAGCCGTCATACGTCCTCACCCCTGTTGACCACAAATCCTTCAACTCTTTTATCAGTGGTTGTAGGAAAACATCCAGAGACGTTTTTGGATGGTTCAAACTAGGTATTAATATGGTCAAGAATAGCAACTCCCATTACATGCACAGCTCCGGTGGCATGTTGTATGGTGTAAGAAAGACTGGCCACAATGAATATTGTCTCCCTGACATTCCGAATGGACTAAATCCATTTGTGCATAATCTGAGATACACATTCCGACTATTTCTAGCGAAATCCGGATGTACTTTGTTAAAATGTTTCCAGGCTCTTGCATCTGATGGATGAGTCATCTCACCATCCGTCTGAGTATGCTCAGCATGCCATCTCATCTTTCCAGCAGTCTGCTCTGATTGGTCCAATCTTTTCAACCTGTCTGTAATTGGTAGGTACCACATCCTTTGGTACGGTACCCTATTACGTCCCCGTCCTTGCGGCTTGAATCGTGGCTTCTTGCAGAATCGACATTCTTCTAATGTTTCATCATCTCCCCAGTAGATCATGCAGTTGTCGATGCAAACATCTATCATCTCTGAAAGCAACCCAAGACTATAAACCAGTTTTTGAATCTCATAATAAGAATCAGCAGACACATTGTCTTCCGGCAAATACTCTTTAAACAAGTTTGCCCATTCATTCATGCAACTTTCAGGTAGATTGTGATCAGTTTTAATATTCATCATTCTAGAAGCCAACGACAATTTAGAGAGACCTTCTCTACAACCACTGTAAAGTGGCTGATTTGCCGCATTTAACATTTCATAAAACTTTTTTGTATCTATATTAGGTTCTTCATCTTCATCACGAGCTACGAATGCATCAGCTACCATATCATGAACCCTATCATAATCTACCATCTCCTCCTGATGGTAACAATGCTCATTATGCAAATGATGATCAACCGGTTCTTCCTAGAAATTGCTATTACTACTACTAGCTTCATTCTGATCATAATAATAACCTTCTCCATGTTGAAACCAGATATAGTAATTTGGCGTGAAACCTCTATTTATTAAATGCTTCCAAACATTTTCACGGTTTGCCAATTTCGAATTGTTGCATTTCCGACAAGGACAGAACATCTTACCACTTTCTTGGGCGAACGGTGTCGAATCTGCTTGATGCATAAATGTCTCCAGCCCCGCAAGGTATTCTTTCGTCACTCTCCCGTTAGCATCTCTATGCATATACATCAACTTCCGCAACTCGAAAATATTCCCGGAGCCCGCCATTTTTTTTTTCTTTCACGTTTTTGTTTTCTGGTGTGTTTAAAATGATGTTAAAACATCCATATTTATAGGAAACCTTCGAATCTGGTAGGTGTAATTTTCCTAGGAATTTACGACGAAAATTAGTTAGGTGGCCGAAAAAAACGTGTTACAACTATAATTTCCTTGCTAAGTACACGTAATTATTTCCTCGTAAAGAACACGCTAATTTTACGTCGAATTTACGAGGAAAGCGTATTTCCTCGTAAAAGCCACATCACTTTACACCGACTTTACGACGAAACTGTTTCGTCGTTAATTTACGAGGAAATAACGCTGATTTTACTTTTCCACGTAATTTCCTCGTAAACGCGACGTAATTTTACGAGAATTACTTTTCCTCGTTAATTTTCGTCGTTAAGCTTGTGTTTTCTTTAGTGTTTCATGTATGGAAATTTAGTTTGTTTCTCCATATCAAGCCTTTTATGATGTTGATGTCAAAGTAGAAGCAAGTTCCTAGTGTTGTTGCGAGGAAAAGTTTAGGGCAATTCTCTTAAATTGCCCTTTTTAAGTTTTTTGTCACAAAAATAGCCTTAAAAAGAAAATGACCAAAATATCTCTTTTTATTTTGAAATTTTAATATTTATTTTTTATTTTTTAAAATTTGAAACTCAATCCTCAAAACTTCACCCCTTAACTCTAAACCCTAAGTCTAGATTGGTTAACCCTAGGTTAAAATGTATTTTATCTTTTAATAAAACTATTTTGGTAATTTTTCTCATTGAACGCTATTTTTGTGACAAAAACTTAAAAAAGACTATCCTAGGAAATTTCTCAAAATTCTATTTCTAATAATGAAAGAAATTTAACTAAATAGTTGACTATATGATTTTTAAATGAGATTTCTTGTTTGAATTCTATAAGGAATCAGTCTTAAAATAAATTGTTTGTTTGTCATAGTAGAGTATTGGTACATGAAATATTTTATTTTTAAACTTTGAGTGCTACTGTGAGATTTATTTGTTGTTTGATATAAAGCTGAAAGATGACTCTATGTATTGAGAATTTAGTTTGTTCCTACTTATGAAACCTTATATATGATATCAGTCGTGCTGTCAATGTAGAAAAACGTTCAAGGTGTCGAGGCGGACAATAGTTTGCATGTAATAGTGTAGCAAATTTTAGAAATACAGCTTCGTCTTAAGCCCAGAAGAAACAAAAAATTACCATAATATCTATGGACGACTTGAAATTCTATTTCTATGTTTTCTAATCCATTGTTGACGGCTACGCTTTCTTTTATTCATAGTTCTTAGTTAGAAGAGAAGGAAGGAACTCCTTCGGAGTCATTCTGGAACTCCATTGGTTTTTATATTTATTCTATTGCATCTATTCATCTACGATTTTTTGTGACAACTATCATGCTTAAATAGATTCACTTTGCTAGGTTTAGGGTTCAGATAGTCATGATGGATTAGCCCAAAATATAGAACTACTAAGTTGTTAGGATATCAATTGTTCTTTATTGCATGTGTTCTAGAGTAGCTAATTAGGACCTTGTCTATAGATAATTGGGCGCAAGCGGAAGCATGGTCCTTTGTCTGATCTAGTTTACATTCTGCTAGGATTGGTAGAAACAAGCGGAAGCTGATTTAGTTTAACCTAGTGAACAAGTCAAACCCGTACGTAAAGCTTCCTGGAAGGTACGTCGATTGACAACTCAGTAGTTGCATCGATCGATGGGCTGAAAGGTGTATCGATCGACAATCCTTAATCGGTATCGATCGACACTTTCTCAAGACCAACAAGCGACAGCTGAGGTCTTAGATCTGACAATAGATAGTCTAAAAATACGGAAGTTGATAGACAATTCTTTAAGTTTCAGTTCTAGAATATCCCACATACACTTAGTCTCTATATATTTACAATCTTGATGGTCTGAAGAAAAACCCTAAGTCTAACGTTTTTCATATCTGTTTCAAAAGCCCAATCAATCAACCGAGTAATTACCTTGTTCACCCCTGCTATTTACACTTAAACTATTCGACCTAGCTTAACCACATAACTACTAGATCTTTTGTGTGCCTTAGCTCTCTTTGAATTCGATCTCTAAGTGCTACAACTCTACCTCTTATTTGAGAGAGTACTAATCACTTCTTATGGTAATTCGAGTGATATCAACTTCTTCCAAATAATCATATACAATTCATATTTTCACAAATATATACTATGCTATTGTTTTGGTTCTATTCTATTTGGGTTTAAGATTTATATTTGGATTTAAGGTTTAGTGATTAGGGTTTAAGTTTAGTGATTAGGGTTTATGGTTAGAGTTTAGTGATTAGGGTTTAGAGTGAGATTGGGATAAAATTTATTATTTAAGTGTTGAGAAAGGGTTCATGTCCTATATTATTTTGGTGATATAGAATAAAACAATCGAGAACTTTCAAATCATGGGCTATCATGGGCTTATGCATTCTTCGACTTGCTATCTGTAGTAAATCGAATACATTTTTTAAAATGTATTCTATTTTTAACGTGATGTGATTGTAAATAATATTGATTCTCATTGACTAACAGTAAAATTTTCTTGGGTGAATAAAATGTTACGTGACTGCATCTTTGTCTTTCAAATTGAATAGTCTTAGTTTGATGTTCACCGTATAATATTTTGGCCACGTCATTTCTAACAGCACAAAGTTACCGGATGATTACAGAAAAATGGTAGAACCTGATAATAATTGGCGTAGATGATAGTTATTACATTACGTCAAAATCAATGCCCCTTACTTAATTTTGATTCCAAATATGGTTATTCAATACAAAGTGCCATTTTCCATTATATTTTATACGCATATTTATATATGCAAATATAAAAGAAAAAAAATAGATGACAAAAACATGATTGAAAATAAAAAAATTGATTTCAATCTTAAAACAAATTCTGCGCCCGTGCGGATGTTTGTTTTTCATTTAGATTCAATGATTTTTCTATATTTTTGGTAGAATATATTTTTAACAGTTAACTAAAACATATATTTGTTTGATATAATTTCTGGTTTATAATATATTTATTCATTCTTTTCTAGTCATGAATTGCATAACTCATTTGTTTATATATTTTAGGGGGAAGACTGAGTGATTATCGTTTGTTTATATATTTTTATTTTCATTTGTGTTTTTTGGACGTTTGGTATTCTTTGAATTTTTGTCTTCCAATTTTATTTTGGAAATTCGAAAATTCTTTTTAAATTTTTTATTTACAAAGCTAAGTATTTAATTATTTATTTATTAAAATAATAAATCCCATATTTCAATTCTAGTTTATTTATTAAAATCATAAACCCCATACTTCATAACCTCACCCCTCAAATCTAAATTCTAAATCTATATTAGTTTAACCCTAATGTTATAAATGTATATTTATCTCTTTAAAACCCAAGGAAAATATGGTTAAAGTAAACATGAAAAATGATATATATATATTTTTTTTTGACAAACATGATATTAAAATGATATTTAAAATGAAACCTGATATTTTTTTGAAAAATGATATTAAAAATGTGTATTTTGAGAAATTTCTCATATTTTTATTGAATTAGATTTTCTTTGGACTAAAATTTATATAAAATATATATATGCAGCATAATATTTAATACATATTTTATATAAAAAAATATTTATACTTAATTTAGTTATTAGTAATATTTTGTTGTACAATATTCACGATCTGCTTAATTTGGAAGGAAATTTTCATGTTTATCATTTTTTTTGGTATCATTATTCATGTTTATCAATACAAAAGAGGCAAAAGACTCTTATACTATTGTTCTCTCTATATATAACAAATAATTATTTAAATAAATAAAAAATATTTTTTATGTTTTCGAATTATACTTTTCCAAATTCAAACTTTTTATAATTTTGTTTGAATTTTTTTTTTCAAAATTTTTTTTGAAAATCGAAAATTATTTTTGAAACTAGTTTTAATTTTTTTTATGTTTTTTAAAGTATTTATTTATATATTTATTAGAATCCTAAATTTCATATTCTAAAATCCTTATAACACACTTCAACTTTAAACCCTAAATCTAGATTAGTTAATCCTAGGATTATAATTGTCTTTTTTATCTCTTTAAAAGTAAAAGTAAAAGTGGTTAGTGTAAACATGAAAAATAGTACTATAAATGTGATATTTTTGGTAATTTCCCTAATTTGGATCATTTATCTCATGAAAATTAAATAAAAGAGCTAAACAAAGTTTTTTTTTCTAAATTAAAAAATTGTGAAATTTCTAAAATAAACATTTATTTAATATCGAAAGACATTCCCATAATATATGAGTTTATGTTTTATATTTTCAAATCTTGATAATTTAAAAAAAGATTTGTTGTAACTATAGAATATTTGTTCCGCTAGTTTCCTTATCACGATTAACATCCGAATAAATAAATGCGGTAACTGCGGTAAACTGAACCGAATTTTGGTTTGGTTTAAGGTTCCAAAGAAATGATTATGGTGATGATTGTTTAAATGGTTTTTAGATTTTGGTTTTTAGTTTTTGGCTTTTAGTTTTTAGTTTTTAGATTTTGGTTTTTGGTTTCGCAGTAGATTTTAGATTTTTGAAAAGCACGAATGGTGATTTAGATTTTAGTTTTGGTTTCTGATTTTAGTTTTTGAATTTTGAACTATTTTAGATTTTTGTTTTTTACTAAAATTATATGAATGATTTATTTATTTTTAAATCTATATACTATTTTAAAAAAACTCTGACATACAATTTATTTGAAAATATTTAAATTACTAAAATAATATACCATATTTTCAATAAAATAATACCGATATATTATTAACAATGTATGTAAATTTAAAATAAAATAAATGTTAAAAATTAAGTTAATTTTCTTGTTAGGTTTTTGAAAAATGTTCTTAATATAAATATAAATTAATTTTATTGACAAGTCTAGTCGTATGTAAATTAATTGTCAATATTCTTCTTTTTCATCGAACACAAATAAGTTAATTATGTGTAAATTATTTTCTATTATAGTTATAATAAAAATAGGGATTTAAAATAGAGCAATTCTCTCAAAAAGTTATTTTTAAGTTTTTGTCATAAAAAATAACTCTCAAGAAAGAAACTGACCAAAATAGTCTCTTTTTATTTAGAAATTTTAATTTTAATTTTTAATTTTTTGAAATTTGAAACTCTATCCCCAAAACTCTACTCCTTAAATCTAAATCCTAAGTCTAGATTAGTTAACGCTAGGGTAAAATACATTTTTACCCTTTAATAAAACTTATTTTGATCATTTTCTTCATTGAGGGTTATTTTTGTGTCAAAACTTAAAAATTGTTATTCTAGGGAATTTCTCTTTAAAATATAATACACACGGTGAATAGATATTTATGTTCTTCAGATATTTCAGCATAAAAACTAATAGCTAGATTTTTAAAAAAAAATGTAATAAATGTATTATAATTATAACTAAATTTGTAATTAACTTTATATAAAATTTATAGCATAAGTATTAATTGAATAAATATAAAATTATTCTATCTAAACAAACTCCAACAACTTAACTTTAAAAAAATATTATTAATTATAACTAAAATTTGTAATTAACTTTATATAAAATTTATAGCATAAGTATTAATTGAATAAATATAAAATTATTCTATCTAAACAAACTCCAACAACTTAACTTTAAAAAAATATTATTAATTATAACTAAAATTTGTAATTAACTTTATATAAAATTTATAGCATAAGTATTAATTGAATAAATATAAAATTATTCTATCTAAACAAACTCCAACAACTTAACTTTTAAAAAAGATTATTAATTTTGTAATTTTTATTCACGTGTTTTGTAGATTAAATGTAGATCTTATATATTAGGTGTTTTCTAAAATTAATAATTTCTGCAACAAAAAAATATAATGATTGTCGTGAGAAAAAAACAAAAAAAATATGGATTCTAGCATTTAAGCACAAAACAATAAAACAAGGAAAAACTAGTTTTCCTAAAAATTAGGGAATCTACTTTTCTAAAATCATGATTGGATAAAAAACAGTTTTTAAAAAATCAAAAACCAAAAACTACTTTAAAAACTACAAACAATCAACCTCATATATTCCATTTAGTTGGTAAGGCCTGGCTGATAAAAAACGTGAAGGCCTTCTAATTATTTAGTAAAGAAGTACTTTTAATCTCAATGGCACAAATCGTAAATATTAAGATGAATTAAAGATTAATTTCAATTTATACTTCAGTTTTAATAGTTTAGATAGATAGATTTGTTGGAGAGAGATAACTAAACGGCAATAATATGCATGTATTAAATAAAAATATTTATTTTAGCAATTTACATTCTGTTTCAATTTATATTTCTCGCAGAAAACTCCTTTAAGACTTACAAAACCCCAAAAGACAGAATATATTCGTAAAAATATGTTCTGTTTTTTGTTTGGTCATAAAGGACTATTTGTAATTTCACTAGGTTTTTGGATTAGTTTTGCATTTGATTCAAGTTGAGATATACCTTTGTGTTTAAAATAAAGTGTTCGGTAATATTTGACAATTTTCCCTAATTTTTATCCACGATTACACGAATTATAATGTAACAAATTTAGTTTTTCATTGTACTTCGGTTTACACTTGTCAAACTCTTACCAATTTTTTTTTTTGTTTTGGTGGAAAATACACAAACCTAAATTCAAAGTATCAAAATTCTTCTAAAGTCTTTCCGTTCCTAATGCTTGTAGATCAAAAAGTTTAGACCACCAAATCATATAAAATTTGGGCCACATGTTTAAAATATGTCTTTGTCAAGTGGTTTGATTTGTTAGTTATATGATTTAAACTGTAGTCCAAAGTTAAAGAATAGAAATATTCTTTTTAGATATTTGAGGAATAAAATAATTATTTTCCTTACGAATAAATTCGATTCAGATTGTAGTTTGAATTTTTACTGTTGTGCACTTTTGTTGAAAAAGAAAAAATTATCATCTAATTCAAAATTTTGATTATTCGGGTTTGTGTTTCAAAAATAAGAAGAAGATTATTCGGGTTTCTAATAAAGAAGTTTGGGAAATAACAGGGATCTAGAGGTAATTTAGCAGTTATCATTTGAATTTTAAATTAAATAATATTGGTAAAAAAAGTGTATTAACAAAAACAATTACAAAAAGAGAAATAACCTAGGATAACACTAAAAAAGTTTTTGTCACAAATATAGACTATAAAAATTAAAATGACCAAAATGTTTCATTAAATAGGTAAATATACATTTATACCCATATAGTTAACTAATCCAAACCTTAGGGTTTAGAGTTAAGGGGTGGAAAATTTGGGATTGAGGTTTAAAATTTTATAAAATAAAAAATAAATATTAAAAATTTGAAAATAAAAATTTTAAAAATAGTTTCAAAAAGTATTTTCGAATTACAAAAAGAAAATTTGAAAAAAATAAAAAAAATTCGAAAAAAAATATTTCAATCAAAAAAAATATTTATAAAAAAGTTGGAATATGAAAACATATAATCTAAAACTATAATTTTTTTTTATTTTTTTATTTTTTTATTTTTTTATACATCCAAGGTATTAGGATCTTTTTATTTTTGCGAGAAAAAAATAGTCTACGAGAATTGCCCTGACAAAAATACAAAATAGAGATAGCCAAGGACCGGCACGTATATTACCTGAAATTCATCCCTGAGTCTCGTTCTCACTTCTCCCTCTCTCTCTCTCACACAACCGTCTCTCTCTCTCTCTCTCTCTATCGCTCTGCCTCTTGACTCTGTTGCTCCTCTCGGTAGATCACTCGCTCTAGGGTGTGGACACACGCTCGCTTGAGTAGGAATCTGAGATCGTGCTTCCCTCTCTTCAATGTTGAATCGGTTTGTTTCTAGGATCTCGATGATCCTCGATTTTCTGAACCAAACGTGAAGATTACCTTTCCCATTTTCGCTCACCAGCTAATTTCTTCTCCCGATCGTCGCCGCCATGTTCGAAGCTCATGTAAGCCCTATCTCTTTTCCATTTTTGTTAATTTCGTTTCGATGTTAATTCTATGGAAAATCGAAACGAAATGGCTCCTTACTTAGAATCGGAGAGGAGCAGTGCTGTAGAACTTATTAGTTGATAGTGCATTTAAATTAGAATATATGAACAGTTTAGCTTCGTTCCTTCTTAAGGACTCTCTAAGTTAGTGACCTGGAGAGGTAATGGCGTTAAGCAAAGATTGTTTTCCAGAAATTTTAATCCCCAGATTTTGCATTCCCTTTTGCAATTGTTCTGCAGGTCATCTTTGCTCTTATGTTGAGTTTTGTTTCACCAGTCTTATGTCCACTTTGATTGATTGAATTGGGAGTATCTATTAAATGCAAGTTTGTATTCAGGTGTTACATCTGCTTCGGAGGTATTTGGGTGAATATGTGCATGGACTCTCCACAGAGGC
Organism: Brassica oleracea var. oleracea; assembly: GCF_000695525.1. Taxonomy (NCBI): domain Eukaryota; kingdom Viridiplantae; phylum Streptophyta; class Magnoliopsida; order Brassicales; family Brassicaceae; genus Brassica; species Brassica oleracea. The sequence goes on from NC_027755.1 coordinate 3,439,036, forward strand.
TCTGCGGATTAGTGTCTGGAAAGGTTAGCATGTCTTCTTTTTTCCTTCATAATTTTATATATATATGGGAAGTATTGACAATTTTTATGCGCAAAGACTGCTCATGATTTAACTATCTCCATTATGAAGTAGTTTGTACTGGTTAATGGTGAAAGTTACATATGTAGTGATGTAATCCCATGGATTTCTAGTCAGTTGTTCATTAATTGCTAATGTTGAAATTTCTTGCTTTTCAGGGGATGTTGTTCTTAAAGACTTGAAGTTAAAGGCGGAGGCTTTGAATTCACTGAAACTTCCAGTCGCCGTCAAATCTGGTTTTGTCGGAACCATCACTTTGAAGGTTGCTATTTTTTTTTCCTCTTGGTGGAATTTTGATGATTTCCAGACCATTGTTACCATTTCTTTCTTGAATGTTTCCTTGCTTGAACTTGGATTGTGGATCCTTACTGGAAAAAGAGAGGATATACCACTTATTGATGACATAGCTATTAATGTTTGCATGTGTGATACTCTCTTGGTAAAAATGTTCTTTGATAGAGGGAAGTCGCATATCATTTAACTGAATATATTCTGGGCTACATTTGCTGCCAAACAAGTATTTACCGCTCTTTGAATAATGCGCGGAGTTTTGAAAAAGTAGAAACGCGAGTAATTCTGTTTGTTGCATAAATCGAATCTTTTGATACGAAGTCAATTAAGGGTGATACCCTCTCTGGTTGCTGAACTTAGACTTGTATTTAAAGAAGCAGATGCTATTTTTGTATGCAGTATCCTGTAATTATGGCTAGGTGGTATATCTTGAAAGTTACTCATACTAACCTTTGTTTCCAGGTCCCTTGGAAAAGTTTAGGAAAAGAGCCAGTCATTGTTCTGATCGACCGTGTCTTTGTTCTTGCTTATCCTGCCCCTGATGGCCGGACAGTTAAGGTATATTGTTGGATTTTTTTTTATTTGTGTGTGCGTTGTCTCGCCTGTAAGCTTTTCACTTTGGTTGGTACCGAATTGCTTACACTAATTACATACTAGGAAGAAGACAGGGAAAAGTTTCTAGAAACCAAGCTTCAGCAGATCGAGGTACTAATTTTTTCTGCCTGATGCGGCTTCATGCATACTTCTGAATACAATCGTTACATGAGACCTGATTTTTTCTCTTTTCTACAAGATAAACTTTGATGTTATTCTGGTTTATTGTTATCGTGTTTGTTCCAATAGGAAGCGGAATCAGCAACTCTAGAAGCAAGAGCAAAATCTAAGCTGGGAAGTGTATGCCACTAAACATGATAACTTATTTTTAGTCTATATCTTTCTTATTTTCTATCCAGGGGGGTATCTATTTATAGACGCTGAAATTATCCTGATCAGATTAGAGGATTCCTTATGATCTTTTATGAAAGGAGTTCTCGCTAACTACTAGATAAAAAAAAATTTCATGTGCTAAGCATGATATAACTTGTAGCTCTTTTGTGGTTGGTTCTTTGCAGTCTCCAGCAGGAAATTCATGGCTAGGTTCGCTTATTGCTACAATTATTGGTAATCTGAAAATATCCATCAGCAATGTGCATGTTAGATACGAGGATTCGACCAGGTTTGTGGCTGTTTCGCTTCTTGTTTATTTTTTCCCTTCTGCTTTTATGGCCATATCTAGCTATTGTGTTCATTATTGATGTCTTTGTTATGGTTATTTATTGGAGACGCCTCAGAAGTACTTGTGTAGCTTTTTTCTTATTTCAACAATACTTGCTCTAGTAATCCAGGGCACCCGTTTGCTTCGGGCATCACCTTGGCCAAGCTCGCAGCTGTTACAATGGATGAGGAAGGAAATGAGACATTTGACACAAGCGGTGCTTTGGATAAATTGCGTAAGGTGAGCTTTGGTTTCTTTCCTTTCTATTCTCAATTGGCAGAAGCAGTTGAAAATTGACAAAAGCATAGTGTTTCAAAGTAGTGTGTGATTGAACTATATATATCTATAGTTCCATAGGGACGTTTTAGTTCTCTTGTGGTTCATCATTGGTATAGTGTATACAGTTCCCATGTCTTGAGAAATCTTCTAGCTTCGAAGATTCCCCATTTTATGGTCTCTTCATCTACGAAGTTCAAGGGTCTTTTCCAAGAGGCTTAAAACAAGATAGAAGTTAGAACATTGATTAGAGTTTTAAAAGGGAATGTCATTTGTTTTCACATGGGTTGGTGAATGAGGTAGCAGTTTTGAATTGATTCAAAGTTAATTCTTTTGTCTCTCTTCAGTTAGTTATTTTCTCTAATGTTTGTGTTCGTTTTGAGTCCTAGTTTACAAGGTCTATTGGTTGGAGACTAAAGTGTGTTGAATGCTAATTATGCTACTTATTGACTTGAAACAAAATAGTTAGGCTAACACATGGTCGCTGTAACAGTCCTTGCAGCTTCAGAGGCTTGCTTTGTATCACGATTCTAATAGCTCTCCCTGGGAAATGGAGAAGCAATGGGACGATATTAGTCCCGCAGAGTGGGTTGAGGTTTGTTCTTATCTACCTTTTTTCTTGGTTATTATTTTTTTGTGCTTTCGTCAGATCATTAGTCAATAAATGTTACTTGAGGTTTTATGTGTTTAACTACCGACTGTCTTGCCTCAGATGTTTGAAGATGGCATAAAGGAGCAAACCGCGCATACTATAAAGTCGAAATGGGCCTTGAATCGTCGATACTTTTTGTCCCCTATTAATGGATCTCTTAAGTATCACCGGTTAGGAAATCAGGAGAGAAATAATCAGGAGATTCCATTTGAAAGAGCGTCAGTTAACCTAAATGATGTTAACGTCACAATCACAGAGGTACCATTTTTTCGGTACTTGGTGTAGTTGGTTCTTTTTTCTTCCAGGGTTAGCTGCAAATGTTTTCCGTGGGTTTTGATTTCTTCTCTCTGTTTTCCTACTTTCTGAGATGTTAGAGTTTAATACTGCGCCTGCTTAGCGATTTCTCTTTTCTTAAGGTTTTGGACTTAAGTCACTTGTATTTTGTGTTCGACGTTTCTCTTCCCAGGAGCAATATCACGACTGGATAAAGCTAGTCGAAGTTGTTTCAAGATACAAAACATACATGGAAATTTCACATTTACGGCCCATGGTTCCTGTTTCAGAGGCTCCACGTTTGTGGTGGCGCTTTGCTTCTCAAGCTAGTTTGCAACAAAAGAGACTATGGTACATATCTGTTGCATTGTACTCTCTCTCTTTCAGGATTTCACTGACAACTAGGAAAATAGCCAGCATTTATCTGGCAAAGCCATATTGTTTTTAGTCTTGCATAGTATGACCATCTTCTGGTAAAGTATGTCTGCACTCGATCTGGGGAAGATGGTGTATTTTGATCTGACTTTGCATATATTGAAACCATTTCAGCTATCGATTTTCCTGGGATAGCATTCACCATTTTTGTCGGTTACGTCGGCACTATATTCAGCTGTATGCCAACTTTCTGCAGCAGTCATCAAATGCCAACAACCCTGAGATGAGAGAAATCGAAAAGGACCTTGATTCCAAAGTGATTCTTTTGTGGAGGTAATAATCATATTCCCACATTTGTAAAGCAAAGCATGTGGTTTCTTAACATTATCAAATTCCACCTCCTGATGTACACCATTGGAATCCCATCTCGCTGACACTTGATATCTGGATTGATTTTGGAATTAACATGACCATGGTTAAGTTCTAAATATACCGAAAGTTTACAAATATATTTGAGATAATGCTTGATTACATGTAGTCTTCTCATACCACTTTTTTCATAAGAGTTCCAAGCTCTGCTATTCCTTTTCTTATTTTCACTGAGATTCTCAAAGGCTCTGTACTGTCTGTGTTCCTTTACTCCTTCCGACTTATCTCATCATGTTCTGATACGTTGTATCGGCGTAATAGGTTACTTGCACATGCAAAGGTTGAATCTGTAAAATCAAAAGAAGCTGCCGAGCAGAGAAAGCTGAAAAAGGGTGGTTGGTTCTCATTTAAATGGTTAGTGGAGTATGCCTCTTCCTTCTGAATATAGTTGTCTTGCATTTTGGCTTTTCAAATTTTGTTTTCTTATCGCAGCCATGAATGCAAAATCACCGGCAAGGTGGTTTTTTATTTTGTTTTTAAATTAACTTTTTGTGGTTGCTATCTCCATGAAGGCGGACAGAATCTGAAGATGACCCGGAGGCTGATAATGTGGCTGAGGGATCAAAATCGATGGAGGAAGGATTGACTAAGGAAGAATGGAAGGCGATAAATAAGTTACTGAGTCATCAGCCTGACGAAGAGATGAATTTATATTCAGGAAAAGACATGCAGAATATGACTCACTTTCTTGTAACTGTATCAATTGGACAAGGTGCAGCTAGGATTGTTGATATAAACCAGACTGAGGTGCTGTGTGGTAGCTTTGAGCAACTCGATGTGACAACAAAGTTCAGATATCGGAGTACTCAGTGTGATGTATCACTGAGGTTCTATGGCTTATCTGCACCAGAGGGTTCGCTTGCACAGGTTTTTTTTCAAATTTATTGCTTATGCCAGGGTCAGCAATCCCTGTTGTAAGATTATATATTCCTGCCTGTAATACTGCTGTCTTTGCAGAGTGTATCCAGTGAGAGAAAGACGAATGCCTTGATGGCTAGTTTTGTGAAGTCACCTATTGGAGAGAACATTGATTGGAGGCTATCAGCGACGATATCCCCTTGTCACGCTACGGTAATCTCTTCATATATGTATGCTCTTGAAACGTGTGTATTTACGATCTGGCTAATAGTCGCATAATACGTCTTAAGTATGACAGAGTCTATCTAATATCTAGCTGGGGCATTGAATGAGGTTTGTGGTTTCCTGAAGATTGGATAGTCAAATTTTCAGGACCTTAGAGAGAGTTTGTGGAACTTAAAGCTCCTATAGTCTGTGTCCTTCCCTTTGGAAATTATGGAGGGAATCTATGTTATATGTTGTTAATATGTGAAACTATCACTTGTAACTCGCATGGGATATGTTGGAATTCAGTTGTTGTTTACACTGAGGGACAAAATAATTTCGGTCTAGTATCGAGAGAGACACGCTTCTCAAACATATAACAGTAGCACAAGTCGTTTATATTCAAACTTGAGCACAATTGCAAGTTTTGCGTATTTGCAGATCTGGACCGAAAGTTATGATCGTGTATTGGAGTTTGTGAAGCGAAGTAACGCAATTAGCCCTACTGTTGCACTGGAAACTGCTGCTGTGCTTCAGGTACTGGTGTAATGTTCAGTAGCAATTTTCTTACATGATATTTTTTGCTTATATGTCATGGTGACAAGTATGCCTGGGCATAAAAACCATAACCCCAATCCGACCCCAAATAAGGGTATCGGATGGGTTACGGATCCTTAAAAAAACATGTAATTCAAATCGTTTTATGTATGCACCCTTTTCAAGTCCTTAGTCATATATTTCTGTATGTTTATTTTGCTGCAGACTTTTGGGCTGTACCATTTATTATTTTTTGATCGTTCTTCATTACAGATGAAACTAGAGGAAGTGACTCGACGGGCTCAAGAGCAACTTCAAATAGTGTTGGAGGAGCAAAGCAGGTTAGAACAGTTTAACTTGGCATTTGGACCATTTGGTAGTGAACAAAGTAAGATGTTGGTTGCATGTAACAAAAGCTTATTTCCTTGTAGTGTGTTGAAAATCTAAATATATTTTATCATTTCGTACAATTAGCAAAATTTTCACCGGGTTTCCTTTATGATTTGCCTTTGGTTTCTCAGATTTGCTCTCGACATTGATCTTGATGCTCCAAAAGTGAGAATTCCTTTGAGGGCTTCAGGATCTTCCAAGCGCAGTAGCCATTTCCTTTTGGACTTTGGTAATTTTACGCTAACCACGATGGTAAGTTTCCAGACTTTCCCTTCGACTTTAGTAGTATTTCTCTTCTGTTTTCTTATACCTCTTGTACAATTGCAGGATACTCGGTCTGAAGAGCAAAGGCAAAACTTATATTCTCGGTTTTGCATTTCCGGAAGAGATATTGCCGCTTTCTTTACGGGCTGTGGATCTGACAACCAAGGTTGCAGTTTAATCATGGAAGATTTCACTAATCAGCCAATGATGCCTCCCATTCTGGAGAAAGGGGACAGCGTTTATTCCCTTATTGATAGGTGTGGAATGGCAGTTATTGTTGATCAGGTATTACGGTGTGCGACATTTTATAAGCATGAGTCAATTGTTGAAACGAGGCATTTCTGCTTGACACGCATCTATTTCTTGTTGAAGATCAAGGTACCTCACCCGAGTCACCCAACCACAAGAATTTCTATCCAAGTGCCAAATATTGGTGTTCATTTCTCGCCAACAAGATATATGAGGATCATGCAACTGTCCGATATCTTGTATGGTGCAATGAAAACCTACAGTCAAACTCCTCTTGATGACATCCCAGATGGAATCCAACCTTGGAGTCCTGCAGATCTTGTTAGTGATGCGAGAATTTTAGTTTGGAAGGTATGTGCTATTATATATCGTACTTTTCAATCTTGATTTATTTGTATCAGCTTTAATTGTATGTAATCTATTGTTTCAGGGAATTGGCAACTCTGTTGCTACTTGGCAGCCTTGTCACCTTGTTTTGTCTGGTTTATATCTGTATACATATGAATCAGAGAAGTCACTTGATTATCAACGTTATTTATGGTATGCGCTATTCTTCATAATTTTCTTTCACGTACCTTCCTTTTCTATTTTTTCTTCTTCTCATGTTTTTTTTTTGAATGAAATCTTTTTTTCTTCTTTTTCTTCTTTTCATGTTACTCTTTTCTGCTACAAAGATTTTTGTATGTTTTGATATAAGACGGTTGGATTATAAAATTTGCATGTGCAGCATGGCTGGCCGACAAGTATTTGAGGTTCCGCCCGAAAATGTTGGTGGTTCTCCTTACTGCCTTGCTGTCGGTCTAAGGGGAGCGAATCTTAAAAAGGTAGGCTAAGCTGCTTTATTGTAAATACTAGGAGGAGTTATATGAGAGCCGACAAATGTATAAGTTTTCCATCGAAAATTATACTCTTTTTTCTAGTTGGGTATGCTTGCTGAATCTTGAATGGCTACATACCTGAAATAAGATGATTGAGAGTGTTGGTGATTCTCTGGACTTTACTTTTTATTGAAGTTCCTTTCGAAGTTAAACTGGAGAAAAAACTAGCTCACAGATATTCCTTTACAACCACGCTTTGTATGCTGTATTTTCATTTGTGTTTTCCACTGAAGATTATTGATCTTGTGCATTCTTCAGGCCCTGGAATCTTCTAGCACCTGGATCATAGAGTTTCAGGGGGAGGAAAAGGCAGCATGGCTGAGAGGACTTGTTCAAGCAACCTATCAAGCTTCTGTATATTTACACAATCTCTTTGACTTTTTTTTTTCTGGGCTTTTCTATTTGCATTGGTTGTGTCTGGTTGACGCTGAAAAGTGTTGTCCTTTTGTAGGCTCCTCTGTCGGGGGATGTACTTGGTCATACAAGTGATGGTGATGGTGACTTCCATGAACCTCAGACTGGGAATTTGAAAGCTGCTGATCTTGTTATTAATGGTGCTTTAGTTGAGACGAAGCTGTATTTGTATGGAAAGGTTGGCTTTAACCAGCTTTCTACATATTTCTATGTGTGTGCTATCTGTATGCCATGTCGTACTAGTTAGGAACTCAGTTGCTTGAACTGAGAAACCATTTATATTCTGTGAAAGCAATTTTTCCTGATTTTTCCTTGCCTTTCGAAATCGTACTCTCCCGCAGATCAAGGATGAATGTGATGAGAAGGTTGAAGAGGTCCTGCTTCTCGAAGTTCTTGCTGCCGGAGGAAAGGTTTGTGTTTGTTGGACATAGTTCATTGCGTTAAGCTGATAGATAGTGAGTTGTATGCATGTGTTTTGCGTTGTCGGTACTAAGGATAGACCGGTAAAGGATGAGACCTGTTGGGGGTGGACAACTTTATTTAGGTTCTGGTTAAAATGATATTATTTCACCAAGTCTGGCTAAGCTAGTGATTATGGGATGGAGACTACCAACAGAGCCGTTGATTAAAAGATAAAATCCATAGCGTATCGTTTGCTATATCATGTTGCATATCTTAGGAGCACATCTTGTCAAGTTGTCCGTCGTTTGGATATTTGTATTTCTTCCATTTATAGGGTTCCTATTCTTGATATGCATGTAATGCTTTTGTCCAGCTGCTTTTATTTATCTTTGTAGGTTCTATACAATAGACTAGTTTGATAGAGGCATAGTTGTGTTCGATTTACAGGTCCACATGATAAGTTCAGAGAGTGGCTTAACCGTTAGGACGAAGTTGCACTCTCTAAAAATCAAAGATGAAATTCAGCAGTCAGGAAGTGCTCAGTATTTGGCTTACTCTGTTCTGAAGAACGAATACATACAAGACCCAAGAAGATGTGATGCTTATGACAAGGAGATGTCTGTAGGACATGCAGATGATGAAGATGCTTTCACTGATGCTTTGCCAGAGTTTCTGTCTCCTACAGAACCAGGTACTCCTGATATGGATATGATTCAATGCAGCATGATGATGGACTCTGATGAACATGTGGGGATCGAGGATGCTGAAGGTGGATTTCATGAGAAAGACACATCTCAGGGAAAAGGCCTTTGCGATGAGGTATTTTATGAAGTGCAGGGTGGTGAATTTTCTGATTTCGTATCAGTTGTTTTCTTGACGAGGAGCTCCAGTTCCCCCGATTATAATGGAATCGACACACAGGTATGTAATCTCAGACAATGGGAGTCACCTTAGTGCGGCAAATATTCCTTCTCAGCTTTGTTAAGTTTAGCTTAAAATCAATTTCAGATGAGCATTCGCATGTCAAAACTGGAGTTCTTTTGCAGTAGACCAACTCTAGTTGCTTTAATTGGCTTTGGATTTGACTTGAGTGCTGCAACATATGTTGAAGATGATAAAGATGCCAACAATCTGGCTTTTGAGAAATCTGGTAGTGAGAAAGAAGCAAAGGATGAAGGTGGACGCATTGAAGGATTACTTGGATATGGCAAGGACCGCGTAGTGTTTTACCTGAACATGAATGTTGATAGTGTGACTGTGTTTCTTAACAAGGAGGATGGTTCTCAGCTTGCGATGTTTGTACAAGAACGATTTGTGCTGGACATTAAGGTAAGAAATATTGGCGTGGGTTTCTTATTTGACGTATTTGATTTTATTTCTAGTTTACTCGTAATCTTGACCCTATAAAAAAACCAAAATTTGTTAATCATATTATTGTAACTAGGATTCTAAAATGTTGAATCTGTAGTTGGTTCTCTAATTAATGTTCTAAAGCAAAGAGAATTAGTTTCATTGAAAGTTTGTTTCAGTTAACTAGTCTCTTGGTTAAACTTGTTTATTTTAAAGGTTCACCCGAGCTCTCTTTCAATAGAAGGGACTCTAGGAAATTTTAAACTCTGTGACAAGTCGTTAGACTCAGGAAACTGTTGGAGTTGGCTCTGTGACATACGTGATCCAGGTGTTGAGTCTCTTATCAAGGTATCAAATACTGGCGGCTTTATTGCAGTTTTGGCGCTATTGTTGATTCTTATTTTCTTGTGGTTCTGCATCTGCTTAATTCTTATTTTACTCTGCAGTTCAAATTCAATTCATATAGTGCTGGAGATGACGACTATGAAGGATATGATTATAGCTTATCTGGTAGACTATCAGCTGTTCGCATCGTATTCCTCTACAGATTTGTTCAAGAGGTACCATGTTCACCAACCTTTTGTTACATAGTTTATTTTATGCGCAACCGAGTCTTTATAAAAATGGTCTTCTTTGGACATCATTTTGTTGTGGACCAACCCAATGAATTGTTTTTTAGGTTACAGCGTACTTCATGGGACTTGGTACTCCTCATACCGAAGAAGTCATTAAGCTTGTTGACAAAGTTGGAGGCTTTGAGTGGCTAATCCAGAAATATGAGATAGATGGTGCTACTGCGCTGAAACTAGACCTTTCACTAGACACTCCAATAATTGTTGTCCCTAATGATTCTCTAAGTAAAAAGTAAGTATAAATGGTGTGGTAATACTTAGTACGTGCTATGCTATCATAGTTATTAGGTTTATGAACCACTTCAGTTTTACGATAATTTTTTATAGCTCTCTAACTCTAGTCTAGTAGTTGCCATCAAAATCCTTTGCGTAGAATCTAGTCTTCATCCTTTAGGTCTAAAATTTTGGAACCTTAAGTTCTGCAACATGTTATTTCCTTTTTTTTGCTGATTCTCCAAAGGTTTACTTCAATCTTTCTCTGAATGTTGGTAAAGCCTCAACCCCTTATATTTGTTTGTAGTTACATTCAACTTGACCTTGGTCAGCTGGAGATATCAAATGAAATAAGCTGGCATGGGTGTCCGGAGAAAGATCCAAGTGCTGTACGTGTAGATGCTCTTCATGCGAAGGTACATTGTACGAAATACCTTTATATAACGTGTGGGAGGAATACACTAGCCTGATGGTTGTTTCTATTGTTTTTTTGTAAAGATTCTTGGACTAAATATGTCAGTAGGCATAAATGGATCAATTGGTAAACCAATGATACGTGAAGGGCAGGGACTGGACATTTTTGTCCGCCGCAGCCTACGAGATGTTTTTAAGAAAGTACCAACACTTTCAGTTGAGATCAAGGTACTGGATTTCTTCTTCCCTCTACGTTTGAAGAACTTAAATTTTTGGTTCTGGTTTCAAGAACCTAAACTTTAAACTGAATCAGTTTTTTTTTTGCTTCTTGATATTGTTAGACTAGGGATGGCTTTACTTATAAACGATATTATCTTATAAGGATCGCATTGCTATCTAAGACCAAAAATGGACCAAAATACAGTCACAGATTTATTTTATTCGCTGTCTTACAGCGTTTTTATCCTTTGTTTGTTATAGATACCATAGATAGCCTTGTTACATTCTCTTTACTGGTATCAGCAGTCATTTTGGACTTAAATTTTCTCGATATCTACTGTGCAGATTGATTTCTTGCATGGTGTGATGTCTGACAAAGAATATGATATTATTGTAAGTTGCACAACCATGAATCTGTTTGAGGAGCCAAAGCTACCTCCAGATTTTCGTGGTAACAGTTCTGGTCCCAAAGATCAAATGCGTCTGCTGGTTGACAAAGTGAACTTGAATAGTCAGACGATAATGTCACGTACAGTTACAATACTTGCTGTGGATATCAACTATGCTCTTCTTGAGTTACGTAATAGTGTTAGTGAAGAGTCACCGTTAGCTCATGTTGAGGTACGTGCTTCTGAGCCTGATCCTTCTATTTCCTTGTACATTTTCCCCTAGGAACTAGGCCAAATATCTAAAATACAAATTTGTCATTCATTTTTGTTTAACAGCTTGAAGGATTATGGGTATCCTACAGGATGACGTCACTATCTGAGACAGATTTGTATGTGTCGGTTCCTAAAGTTTCTGTTTTAGACATCCGTCCTAACACAAAGCCTGAAATGCGGCTGATGCTTGGCTCATCGGTCGATGCTTCCAAGCAAGTTTCTTCTGAATCTTTTCCATTTTCCCTTAACAAGGGAAGTTTTAAGCGGGCCAACTCCAGGGCTGTTCTTGATTTTGACGCACCATGTTCAACGATGTTGCTGATGGATTATAGATGGCGAGCGTCCTCTCAGTCATGTGTTTTACGGGTTCAACAACCTCGTATCCTTGCTGTTCCTGACTTCCTCCTTGCGGTTGGTGAATTTTTTGTTCCAGCTTTGCGTGCAATAACAGGAAGAGACGAAACAATGGATCCAACAAATGATCCAATCACTAGACGTAGTGGCATAGTTCTCTATGAGGCTCTCTATAAACAGATAGAAGAGGTGGTGTACTTTTCCCCATGTAGACAGTTGGTAGCAGATTCACTCGGGGTTGACGAGTATACATATGACGGATGTGGAAAGGTAATCTCGTTGAGTGAACAAGGAGAGAAGGATTCAAGCTCCGGAAGATTAGAACCTATCATAATCGTCGGGCATGGAAAAAAGTTGCGGTTCGTAAATGTAAAAATTAAGGTTGACACACTTTTCTCTTAATCTAATTACTTCTTTCTTATTTCAAATTAGTCACTTGGCATGCTAAGGGTAAAAATTAAGGCTTATACCGTGAAGCGAAAAAAGAACTTTCTTGTTGTATTTATTGCTTCGCATTATTTTTCCAAGATTCTTGATTTCGCTAGCTGTTTGTTTTCTTTTTTTCTTCTGTGGCAGAATGGGTCGCTCCTGAGCAAGTGCGTTTACTTGAGTAACGATAGTAGCTGCTTATTTTCCCCGGAAGATGGTGTTGATATCTCAATGTTAGAAAACACGAAATCTAATTCTGAGAGTGTGCTTAGCAATGCGCACAAATCGTCAGATGTTTCAGATGCTTGTCAATCCGATTTGAAGGCTGGCCAGAATTTTACCTTTGAAGCTCAGGTAGGTTTCTTTGAGGTTTTCCCTTTACAGGTTTACATAGTTTTGAGCGTCTACTTTATAGCTAATTTTAATAAACTAATAACTATACCTGGTTTCTCTCTTTTACGTATTTTGAGTCATTATTCCTGATTTTGATGTTTCTGTGTCCTTTTTTCTCTAATAACATTTGTTTATGTGGAGGTCTCTTCTTCAACATTTTCTCAATAACCATCTTCCACACACTCTCAATTGCTGGCTTATCTGTTTGATGAAATGAACTGTATTTGTCAATTTCATAGCTTGTTTTGTGCAGGTTGTTTCTCCTGAATTCACATTCTTTGATGGCACAAAATCCTCCCTGGATGACTCCTCTGCTGTAGAAAAGCTTTTGCGAGTTAAGTTGGATTTTAATTTCATGTAAGTGCAGCGTTCTCGAAATCTTAGTATCACTGATTTAAGTTTATCAACATTTTGTCACACGTGAAAGTTGTGGACAGTAAGGTCTGAGCGCATTCTACAACCTAAGATATCTGTTGACAGAAATATGATTTGCTTGATCACCTATTTCTTTACCTGTTAAAAGCAAAGAATTGTACTAAATTAAACCCCCGTTTGACCTCATCTGCATCTTTCTCATGAAGCCAGCGTTTTCTTCCTTGTTGTTAATGGATCTTAAGTTTTTGTTATATCATATTGTTGATGTATTTTTGCTATTACTTTCAACAGGTACGCCTCAAAAGAAAATGACATCTGGGTTCGAGCCTTGCTAAAGAACCTAGTGGTGGAAACTGGTTCTGGTCTTATCATTCTTGATCCAGTCGATATTTCTTTGGGATACACTTCTGTCAAAGAAAAAACAAATATGTCCTTAACGTCAACTGACATATACATCCACCTTTCTTTGAGTGCTCTTTCCCTCCTACTGAATCTGCAGAGCCAAGTGACTGGAGCTTTACAATCTGGAAATGCTATTCCTTTAGCTTCATGCACTAACTTCCACAGGATTTGGGTTTCACCAAAAGGTATGGCATCAGTTATTATGTGCACTGGCCGTATAAAGCTGTCTGAGTTTTTGGTCTAGCCACATGATCTATTTTTTTTTATCTTCTTAAGCCACTGTATCAGATAATTACACTATTGACTCTTTTGTTTTGGGGATGTATCCAGAAAATGGACCCAGGAACAATCTTACAATTTGGAGGCCGCAAGCTCCTTCGAACTATGTTATATTGGGAGACTGTGTGACGTCGAGGTACCTTTTTCTTTGATATTTTCATCCCTACAACAAAGCTTACGATGGTTGTAGTCATCATTTTTTTCAGACTCATTAATAGCATTGAATGCGTCCTTCAAAATTCATGTCAAACCATATCCGAAACAGAAATAAGCAAGCTCTTGTCGTATTGTAGTTGTTAACTTAACGGGTACCCTCTTTTTATTGTGCCGGTGCGTACAACTGCTTAAAAAGAGCTGAGTCCAGTGTACAGATGTTTTCTTCTTCTAGAAGATATAGCTACGTTATAACATTAATTCCCTTGAGAAAAATCCTTTCAGGGCAATTCCTCCTACACAAGCAGTGATGGCAATAAGTAATACATATGGGCGCGTGCGGAAGCCGATTGGGTTTAATTGTATTGGCCTGTTCTCTGTTATTCAAGATTTAGGAGGGGGTAATGGTCAACATTCTATTGATAGCGATGAATGCTCCCTCTGGATGCCTGTAGCTCCTGCAGGATACACTGCTATGGGGTGTGTTGCAAATTTAGGAAGTGAGCCACCACCAGATCACATTGTTTATTGTCTAAGGTCTGACCTTGTATCTTCCAGCAGTTTCTCTGAGTGCATATACACGGTGCCCTCCAATTCATTATTTGAGTCTGGATTCAGCATATGGCGTGCTGATAATGTTCTTGGATCATTTTATGCTCACTCTTCAACTGCGGCTCCTTCCAAACAATATAGTCCTGGCCTCAGTCATTGTCTTCTTTGGAATCCCCTTCAGATGAAGACATCTCCAATCTCTGACTCATCACCTACAGGTGGCTCTCAGAGTGAGCAAACAAGTGATCAGACTGGAAATTCATCAGGATGGGACATTGTCAGGTCAATTTCTAAGCCAACTAGTTATCATGTTTCAACTCCTAATTTTGAGAGAATATGGTGGGACAAGGGTGGTGATCTTCGTAGACCTGTCTCAATATGGAGGCCTATACCACGTCCTGGTTTTGCCATATTGGGTGATAGCATAACTGAAGGGTTAGTAAATGCTAAATTTTATTTTATTTTCTCTAGATTAGCTACCCTGAAGGGATTGTTTCTTATACAAAGCTCTTTTCCTTCTAATTCTTCTTCGCTCATCAGGTTGGAGCCACCTGCACTTGGAATACTCTTTAAAGCAGATGACTCTGAGATTGCTGCAAAACCTGTGCAGTTCAGTAAAGTCGCACATATTGTGGGGAAGGGTTTGGATGAAGTTTTCTGCTGGTTTCCTGTTGCCCCTCCTGGCTATGTTTCTCTAGGATGCGTTCTTTCTAAATTTGATGAGGCTCCACGTGTGGATTCATTCTGTTGTCCTAGGATTGATCTTGTTAACCAGGCTAACATTTATGAAGCTTCTGTTACAAGATCCTCAAGTTCAAAGTCTTCTCAAAGTTGGAGTATTTGGAAAGTTGACAATCAGGTACGACAACTCACGTAACTTTTGGCGCTGTGTCTCTTTTTCTTTTAAGGCTACCCATTGTCATCGTTGATGTGTAGGACAGTAAAATGTATTTGCCAATCCTGATAGCTGTTGAATACTTGTGTAGGCATGCACTTTTCTTGCACGTCCTGATCTAAAAAGGCCTCCAAGTCGACTGGCTTTTGCTGTTGGAGAATCTGTAAAGCCGAAAACACAGGAAAATGTAAATGCGGAAATTAAGCTGAGATGCTTCTCTTTAACGCTACTAGATGGCTTACATGGAATGGTATGATATTGGTCAAATTTAGTACCCAATTTGTTGGAACCGTGTTTACATCTCGATCCTTTTGTGAATGCTTCCAGATGACTCCTCTCTTTGACACAACTGTCACCAATATCAAGCTAGCAACTCATGGTCGTCCAGAGGCCATGAATGCAGTACTCGTTTCCTCAATCGCTGCTTCAACATTTAACCCACAGTTGGAAGCGTGGGAGCCTCTTCTGGAGCCATTTGATGGAATATTCAAGTAAAGATAATAATGTTTTTATTTATGATGAGATCTAACTGAACTTTGATCATTGTATTTGGATCAATATTTTGATTTTACACTTTCGTGTTGAAGGTTGGAAACATACGACACTGCATTGAGTCAATCATCCAGACCAGGAAAACGGTTGCGAATTGCTGCTACTAACATTATGAACCTAAATGTTAGTGCTGCAAACCTTGAAACTCTTGGTGATACCGTTGTTTCCTGGAGAAGGCAATTAGAACTTGAAGAAAGAGCGGCCAAAATGAAAGAGGTAACATGCTCTTTATTCTTTCTTTTCGTGAAAATTATATGTTCCCCATAATTTGTTACTTACTAGCTTGCTGTGGTACAGGAATCAGGAGTTTCTCGTGAGAGTGGAGATCTTTCAGCTTTTTCAGCTCTCGACGAAGATGATTATCAGACCATTGTGGTAGAGAATAAACTTGGCCGTGACATATATCTGAAAATGCTGGAGGAGAACTCAGATGTAATTGTAAAATTGTGTCACGATGAAAACACTTCGGTCTGGGTTCCACCGCCAAGGTTCTCCAATAGGTTAAATGTTTCAGACAGTTCTAGAGAAGCACGCAATTACATGACTGTACAGATTCTTGAGGCTAAGGTACATATATTTTAGGTTCGATTATTTGAAATCTGTTAGGTGGCCTATTTTAGGTTACGATGGTATTTCCCCTTTTTTTTTGTGCAGGGCTTGCATATCGTCGATGATGGCAACAGTCACAATTTCTTTTGCTCCCTGCGCCTCGTTGTTGAGAGTCACGGTGCTGAACCACAAAAGCTTTTTCCTCAGAGTGCTAGGACCAAGTGCGTGAAGCCTTCCACTACGGTTATCAATGACTTGATGGAGTGCACTTCCAATTGGAATGAACTATTCATTTTTGAAATCCCAAGGAAGGTAGTAAATAAGGAAACAGTTACTATTATGCTTCGTTTGTTCATTTTCTCTGTACCTTAAGACATCCGGTCTCATAAGCGATTTAGCCTAGAACTAGCATCGAATTAGAACAGTACATCGATATACATAATTTTTTTTGGGACTGGAAACACTTGTCATGATTTTGGAGTCCTATCTCATATGAAAGCTTTTCTTTTCTATTTTATTGGTATAGGGATTGGCCAGGTTGGAGGTTGAAGTAACAAACCTTGCTGCTAAAGCTGGAAAAGGTTAGTTTCTATTACATCTTAGATTTATTTTCTTTGAGCCTTTTTTTATGCATAAGCATCAATTCAGCTGTCCTTTGTGTGTTTGATCGTTCTTTTTAGAGTGAATTGGCATTGTTTATTGTTCATTTGACTCGTGGATTCTCTGTACGCGAATAAAATACGACTGGTCAATTTTTCAAGAGTTCAATGAGTCGAGATTGCTCCTATGTTACATGAGAGTAAGCTATTAACTTGTACAGGGGAGGTCGTCGGGTCGCTTTCATTTCCTATTGGACATGGGGAAAGTACATTTAGAAAGGTAGCTTCAGTAAGGTCGCTATATCAATCTAGTGATGCTGAGAATATAAGTTCCTATACGCTTCAGAGAAAGGTTAGTTGCTTTCATTTATACCAGGGTATGTTGATAGATTTCTCAAGCTACTATAACATACATTGTCATTTCTCTTTTGATATATGAAATGTAGAATGCCGAAGATATACATGACAATGGATGCTTGCTTGTTTCAACATCTTATTTCGAGAAGACTACAATCCCCAACACACTAAGAAATATGGAAAGTAAGGATTTTGCGGACGGAGACACTGGTTTCTGGATTGGAGTTCGGCCTGATGACTCATGGCATAGCATTCGTTCGCTGCTTCCACTTTCTGTCGCTCCAAAGTCATTACAAAACGATTTTATTGCAATGGAAGTTTCTATGAGAAACGGAAGAAAGCATGCAACATTCAGATGTTTAGCGACAGTTGTGAATGATTCAGATGTCAATTTAGAGATATCCGTATCTTCTGATCAGAATGTCTCTTCAGGGGCAAGCAATCATAATGCTTTGATTGCCTCTAGATCGTCCTATATTTTACCATGGGGATGTTTATCAAAGGATAATGAACAGTGCCTGCATATCCGGCCAAGGGTTGATCATTCTTATGCATGGGGTAGTTGCATCGCCGTGAGCTCTGGTTGTGGAAAAGATCAACCATTTGTTGATCAAGGTTTGCTTACTCGGCAGCAAACTTTCAAGCAAAGCAGCAGACCAGCTTCTTTTGTATTGAAATTAAATCAGCTTGAGAAGAAGGATATGCTTTTTTGCTGCCAGCCCGCTACTGGGAGTAAGCCATTCTGGCTCAGCATTGGAGCAGATGCCTCAGTTCTTCATACAGACCTCAATACACCTGTTTATGATTGGAAAATTTCTATTAATTCTCCTCTGAAGCTAGAAAATAGACTCCCTTGCCCAGTCAAATTCACGGTGTGGGAAAAGACAAAAGTAGGCACATATCTTGAGAGACAACATGGTGTAGTATCTTCAAGGAAGCTTGCTCACGTATATTCAACAGATATTCAGAGACCTGTGTATCTTACATTAGCCGTCCATGGTGGTTGGGCTTTGGAAAAGGTTGGCCTTGATATTCTATAGAAGTATCTAACCACACTGGTAAAAGTTCTTAAAACATTACTGAATTCAAATTTTCCTTTGCAGGATCCCATTCCTGTTTTAGATCTATATTCAAGTGACAGTGTGACATCTTTTTGGTTCATCCATCAACAGAGCAAAAGGTTTGTCGCTCTTTTCAGTTCTCGTTCTGCCTGGAATTGTTAGTCTTGCTAGCTCCGCTTTTATTACCCCAGATATTTGAATATATGCATTTGTTTAAAAAATGTTGGTGAATAGCATTCTTGTGGCACTTGGCCATGGAATGTTGTTGTTCAAAAAAAAAAGGCCATGGAATGTTATAT
The DNA here is from genome assembly GCF_000695525.1 of Brassica oleracea var. oleracea. Taxonomy (NCBI): domain Eukaryota; kingdom Viridiplantae; phylum Streptophyta; class Magnoliopsida; order Brassicales; family Brassicaceae; genus Brassica; species Brassica oleracea. The sequence goes on from NC_027755.1 coordinate 3,457,600, forward strand.
ACAAAGTTATTTGGTTCCAGTAAATAATATTTCAATAAATATCTTTTTCAAGTAAGCACTGAAGCAGTATTCCTAGGAGGAGCTGGTCCGCATCTTATTTTTTTTATAAATGAAAACTTATGATGTTGAGAATTATCACATAACCCCCATACTATATTCCATGAAATTATTTTGCCTCGTCATACTCTTTTTTTTCAGGAGACTACGTGTAAGTATAGAACGTGATGTTGGAGAAACAGGGGCTGCACCAAAGACTATAAGGTTCTTTGTGCCATACTGGATTACAAATGATTCATATATTCCGCTAGGCTATAGAGTGGTGGAGATTGAACCTTCAGAAAATGTGGAAGCTGGCTCTCCCTGCCTGTCTAGGGCTCCTAGATCTTTTAAGAAAAATCCTGGATTTTCGATGGAGAGGAGACAACAGAGGAAAAATGTCGGAGTGCTCGAGGTTATTGAGGATACTAGTCCTATGCCTAGCATGCTTTCTCCACAAGAATCAGCTGGTCGGAGTGGCGTTGTGCTGTTTCCTTCGCAGAAGGATTCTTATGTTTCCCCACGAATTGGTATTGCTGTAGCAGCTCGGGATTCTGAGATCTACAGTCCTGGAATTTCTCTTCTTGAGCTTGAGAAGAAGGTAACTAGCTAAAGCCTATGGCTTGGATTTACTGCTGTGCTTTATTTTACAAACCATTTCTGTCCTCCTTTATTAACCACAAATCTATTCCAGGAACGTATAGATGTAAAGGCTTTCTGCTCAGACGCCTCGTACTACAAGCTCTCAGCAGTGTTAAATATGACGTCGGACAGAACAAAGGTCAGATATCACTTCCATGATATATTTTGTTTTCCTTTGCTTTGGCATTACTTATCTTAAATCAAATTTGTGCTCATGTATAGTGTTTTTGTTGGTGTTGGTTTACCACATTTGTTATTTGGCCGTGGAAACTCCTATGGATTAGCTTGCAGTGCATCACTTAGTTCAGCCTTCGCTTTCTCTCTCGTGTTTTCTGTGAAACGTATACATGCTACTGCTATATAATATGCTTCTATTCGTGTTTTACTAAATCAAGATGATCTAGAGGCGGGTAAGTTCTTTATAGTAACATGAACACTAGCTTTTCTGGATAGGCACATATTTGGGGGTATAATATTGAGTCCCACATGGTATTATCTTACTCCCATTTAAACATTAGATGACTAAGTCTTTTGTTTTCAGGTTATTCATCTCCAGCCAAACACTTTATTCATCAACAGGGTGGGTGTCAGCATCTGTCTTCAGCAGTGCGATTGTCAGACAGAAGAATGGATCAATCCTTCTGATCCTCCAAAGCTCTTTAGATGGCAGTCTTCCACCAGGACTGAGTTGCTAAAAGTATGTGAAATACCTTCAGATTTCCATATCTTATTTTAATAGGCTTACGCCGATGGGATATTTTCAGTTACGAGTGCAGGGATATGGATGGAGCACACCATTCAGTGTCTGTAGCGAAGGTGCAGTGCGTGTCCCTATTGGAAGAGAAGATGGGATTGATCAATTGCTGCTAAGAGTACAAGTCAGAAGCGGGACAAAGAACTCACGTTACGAAGTTATTTTCAGGCCGAACTCTGTGTCCGGTCCTTACAGGTAAATCACAGATGCCTCTACTTTTCTTCCAGATGATTTATCTGATGTTATTGTACTGTTTGCTTGGATCTAGATGGTACATTTTTTACCAATTGCCATGATTTGCATATCTGATTAAAAGTTGCTGCCAAATCTGTTCTTCTAAAGCCAATATCAGTTTGGTGGATAAAGTAATCTGTGGAGCCTGCATGAAATTATTTTGATAAAATGATGCATCCTGTTTGCTGAATCCAAGTGTGCGTTTATTCTTCTATATTTATACGTTTTCTGACAATCTGACTTTATCTTTTTGTATTCGTGATAATGTCAATCCACTCTCCTAGGATCGAGAACCGTTCCATGTTTCTTCCTATTCGCTATCGCCAAGTGGATGGTGTCAGCGAGTCCTGGCAGTTTCTTCCTCCTAACGCGGCTGCTTCGTTTTATTGGGAAAATCTTGGTAGACGTCATCTATTTGAACTCCTTGTTGATGGAAACGATCCTTCTAAATCAGAAAAATACGATATTGATCAAATTGGTGATCATCCACCACGAAGTGAGACTGGACCTACCAGACCCATACGAGTTACTATTGTAAAGGAAGACAAAAGGAACGTTGTGAGAATTAGTGACTGGATGCCTGCAATTGAGCCTACTTCCAGCATAAACAGAAGACTTCCATCATCATCTTTGTCGGAGTTATCTGTAAATGAGTCTCAGCAATCTCATCTTCTGGCCTCGGAAGAGTCCGAGTTTCATGTGGTTGTTGAGCTCGCTGAGCTTGGAATCTCCGTAATCGATCATGCTCCAGAGGAAATACTGTACATGTCAGTGCAAAACCTCCTTGTGGCATATTCAACTGGCTTGGGCTCTGGGCTTAGCAGGTGAGTTTATCAGGTTCTTAAGTTAGCTTTAATTCACATATGTAAGGGTTATCATTTCTCACAACTCACAAGTGAAGTTATTCTAAATGACCATTATGAATTCATATTTGGTATATGGTCTTTTCCCTTTGCAATTGGTGGTCATGTGTAAAAGTTCCATATATTCATTTGCTATGATCATGAATTGGCATTCACTCTTATCAGATTCTGTTAGTTATACACCCAAAGCACGCTGGGACTAATGCTGAATGCTAATTGTCCTATAGGTTCAAACTAAGGATGCAAGGAATACAAGTGGACAACCAATTGCCATTGGCTCCAATGCCGGTTCTGTTCAGACCACAGAGAACTGGGGATAAAGCTGATAACATTCTGAAGTTTTCGGTTACTTTGCAATCAAATGCTGGTCTCGATCTCCGTGTCTTCCCGTATATAGGTTTCCAGGGACGTGAAAATACTGCCTTTCTAATTAACATTCACGAACCTATAATCTGGCGCATTCATGAGATGATTCAGCAAGCCAACTTGAGTAGACTTTCAGATTCTGAGTCGACAGCTGTATCAGTTGATCCATTCATTCAAATCGGGTATGCACACAGTTCCTGATATCAATATATCAGTCTATTCACAACAATTTCTTATATGGTTACATGCCTCCAAAAATGCAGGGTTCTTAACATCTCAGAAGTTAGATTTAAAGTGTCCATGGCCATGTCCCCAAGTCAAAGGCCGAGGGGAGTTCTTGGATTTTGGTCATCCCTGATGACTGCTCTTGGGAATACCGAAAACATGCCAGTAAGTTTCGATAGTAACTCATTTCTTATAACGCAGGGTAACTAAACAATAATGACCTGTGTGTTTCACACGATTAGCCTATTAAATTTTAAAATATTTGGCCTACTAGTATGTAAATTGACTCAGCGATTATGTAGTATTTACACGACTCTGGATGACCTGACTTTTGTGTCCATAATTTAATTTTGACCATTAGTTTTTATTCGAAGGATTACCATTGTGATTATAACGAGTTTCAAAGCGTTTAGAATTTTATTTGTCAATGTCCCAATCACTTACTTTCGATCCAACTAAGCTGAACATTCTTTTTTTTTTTGCTGATCTTCTAACAGGTACGCATAAGTGAAAGATTTAGTGAGAACATATCCATGCGACAAAGTACTATGATCAATAATGCTATTAGGAACGTAAAGAAAGACCTACTTGGCCAGCCTCTTCAGTTGCTCTCAGGTGTTGACATTCTTGGCAATGCAAGCAGCGCGCTTGGACATATGAGTCAAGGCATAGCTGCATTATCAATGGACAAAAAATTCATTCAAAGTCGACAGAGACAGGTTTGTTCCTGGCTTTGATTTTGCTCCTACATGTTGCTGTTTCAGTTGCTGATTTTGCTCCTACATGTTGCTGTTTCAGTTGCTTCTCATACCCAACGAAAGTATGGGCTTGCCAGTGTTTCTTTCATGTGCCTCCTTTTGTTAGTACATGCTAATGTTTGTTCTCTCATTTGGCAGGAGAGCAAAGGTGTTGAGGACTTTGGCGACATTATCAGAGAAGGAGGTGGAGCTCTAGCGAAGGGCCTGTTTAGAGGAGTCACAGGCATATTGACAAAGCCCCTCGAAGGTGCAAAGTCTTCTGGTGTCGAAGGCTTTGTATCAGGTTTTGGGAAAGGAATTATTGGTGCTGCTGCCCAACCTGTGAGTGGAGTTCTGGATCTTTTGTCGAAAACCACTGAAGGTGCAAATGCCATGAGGATGAAGATAGCAGCAGCCATCACTTCAGATGAACAACTTCTTCGCCGGAGACTTCCAAGAGCCGTTGGTGCTGATAGCCTGCTTCGTCCATACAACGAATACAGAGCACAGGGGCAGGTACAAATTATACTTAGGAATCGATTTATACATGCATTCCACTAGTCATTCCTTTCTTGGTTAGCTGATGAACCGATTATTAGTTTGATTCACCTAGAACATGATGGTACTTTATGCAAAGTTCAAACCCCTAATTTCTTGCATTTACAGGTCATATTGCAGTTGGCAGAATCTGGATCATTCCTAGGCCAGGTTGATCTGTTCAAAGTACGTGGAAAGTTTGCATTAACAGATGCTTACGAAAGTCACTTCATCCTACCGAAAGGAAAAGTTCTAATGATCACTCATCGAAGAGTGATATTACTACAAGTGAGTCTCACAATACCCTCTCGCTCTCTGTATAAGGTTTACTTCGTCTGGTGTTCGTCCTCGGTATGTATCCAAGAAAATCTTCTTGACAATTACAAATCGTTTAATTTTTATAGCAACCCTCAAACATAATGGGTCAAAGAAAGTTTATCCCGGCCAAAGATGCGTGCTCTATACAGTGGGACGTTCTATGGACTGATCTGGTAACCATGGAACTGACTGACGGGAAAAGAGACCAACCTAACTCTCCACCTTCGCGTCTTATTCTCTATCTGAGATCAAAGTCACATGATTCGAAGGATCTGAGATCAAAGCTACATGATTCGAAGGAACAGTTCCGTATTGTCAAATGCAGTCCAAACACCAAGCAGGCCTTTGAGGTTTACTCAGCCATCGATCAAACCATTAACTTGTACGGGCAAAATGCTTCAAAGGTTAGAAGAAGAGCCTCATTATCACCCCTTGTTTATTTAATGACCTAAACATGTTACAAGTGATATTACCACAACAGATATTATTATGCCAAACAAGGATCCATAGTTGAGACTATGTTTTGGTTATTGTAGGGATTGGTGAAAACCAAAGTGACAAGGCCGTACTCCCCGATGTCTGAGAGTTCTTGGGCTGAAGGAGGTTCTCAACAAATGCCAGCTTCAGTTGCACCAACTTCAACCTTTGGCACAAGCCCAACGACCAGCTCGAGTTAAGGTTTTAAGATGTTTGAATCTCCGAGCACTGTCTCCTTCCAATGTTCCCATTTTCTTCCTGGTAAAGACCCTTTCTCGCTTCTCCTCTAATCATTTTTCCATTTGCGTTTGCACTCAGTAAATTCGTCTGATCTCTAATAGAGACATGCATTTTGTTCTTACGTGGGCGAGAAGAAACACAGCTTTGCTCTAAAAAATACATTTCGTTTTGTTCTAATACTCATGGTGTAGGATTTTTGCAACAGTACCTTAGAAATATAAATATGTTCGTGTATATAAATGTCTGCAGTACAGACTTCTCAAACTTCAGACTCGTGTTGATCAACACATGTATACGACGCCACGGGTTGCCTTACATAAATTTATTAATTCTCTATATATTTTTCATACAAATCAGTTTGAAATTTTCTTTTTTTTTTCGAAATTTACCAATTTATTAATTCTCTAAGCAGTAAAAACGTCCCTACTTTGTGATACCAGGGGTATAGCCCCCACGCAAGTGCGGAGCCGGATAAGTTATTGATCGTTGTGTAGTTTTGTGTACGGGATTTTGTCGTTTATTTTTTTCACTTTTGTTTTTCCGTATTGTATATAATGGTGATGAACATAACATTTAGAAGTCAGACAGTTTGATTAAGTTGATATAAGAATGACCGGCGAATTCATATGCATTATTTTCGTAATGATTTGATCGACCATTAGCGTTATTAGCGCTTTCATGTTCAAAAGATAAATTTTATGAAGTTGTTTAGTATTTACTTAGGTAGTTGTTAGTATATAAAACAAATAGTGTAAGGAACAAAATATAAAATTTGAATTCAAAAAGTTAAACAATTTATCGAACAATAAATTAAATTATTTTCTTATTTTACCTAAATTAATTTCAAAATATAGAATTGTAATAAACTATTTTTAAAAAAAAATAATAACTCTAGAAAAATCTATAAAATTATACGGTTGCAAAATTATTTAGTTTTAGAGTTTTACTCGACTTTGTTAAAAATAGTTTATGGTAGACAAAAAAATGTCAGAAATAGGTAAACAAAAAAAATACACCACTGACAAATCTTGTATGAGTTAGAACACGTCGACGTTTCATTAATAATCCAAAATAGAAATAAAATCTCCGAACAGAGAAAACATGCAAGGGAAAAAATATCCAAAGTTTATGATGGAAAACGAAGATAATAGCAGTTTTTAAAAAAGCATAGAAAAGACGTTGACGGGCTGATATGAATATAATAGATATTTCCAATCACTCACGGCAGCGCTTGCGGTTGTTCTGAGCGTCTGAAATCTCTGGAGGATCTGCTGCAGCACATTCCTCATCGACCTTGTCTCCCAAAACAGACGGGCCCGATGATGCTGCCAATCCTACGTCACCTTCACTGCTTGGAAGAATGTTCTCACTGTGCTCNNTACGGTGATTGCTATTAATGGCTTCCATCAATTTGAGAGCTCTCCATGTTTTGGGCTGGATCTTGGCAAGTAGCTATGAATACATCAAACACTATGTTGCTGGCATGAGATTTGAATAGACCTAGAGAGCCTGCAACAACATAGACGGTAAGGTTCTTGAGTATATTGAGCTCCACCAAACCAGACACACTCGTTTTTAACACCTTGTTCCCTATCTCTCTTCTAATTAATGCCATGTCTCTCGATGTAGTTCACCGCAGCAGGTTTGTTAATGTCAGAGAAGAAGTTATCTGACCAATAAATTTCAAGTTTTTAAGTTTCAAGATGACACTAAGCTAAAATGCATTGTTTTACAATCAAACCAATAACATACAAAAGGAACTCACCAGAGATTCCGATCACATCCATGTCAGGGGAATCATCGCTGACGAACTCCATAACATTATGCACACCTTTGGTTACCATGTCCATCCCCATTGCACAACACGGTGTTACAACTGAACCATACATAGCCATTTTTTCCCTGCCAATGTACAGTGAACAGTTTGTAGCCTCGTAAATCTAATTGACATGCATCCACAAAATCATTATTTCATCAGCAAAAGTTTCAATCTTGAGTCGAACCACACCACAAACATAATTTTTTTTACATTTTGGTGGTACCCTTTGAAAATGACAGCCGACGTTTCGAAGTGATCTAGATTCTCCTAGGAAGGCTTAATTTCCATAGCACGTTGGCACGACAAAAGCCGGACAATAGGTGCTCTAGTTGTACCGTCCTCCAGCTCCGCCTGAGACGTACCCAGCCTGGCAGCCTCTGTTAGTCCTAGCAACCAAATAACTTTCGTTATAGCCCATCAGAACATAGTTTACATCATATTAGTTAATCCCAAATATTAAACACCACATTGCAAAGAAATACTTGAATCCACCCTGTTTTTGGCTGTATAGTTTGGCATTTGTTCCTCTATAATCTAGTATACAAGATCGTTCTTGATGTGATTTCAGTTTCCACCAGAAACTCAATTAAACAAATATGGTATATAGTATTCCATAGAAAGTCAAATTGTCAGTACCTTTTCCTAGGTACTATGTTCTAGGCGGAGAAAGGTGGCAGGGACAACGACCGATTAAGCAACAACAATACTGGAGGGTGACATCTTTGAAGGTTGGCTAAAAGCTGCGACAGTTCAATTTAGGAGTAATTTAATAAGAGATATGGGTCTCAAGGTTTGTTTGAGGAATTATATATACTGAGACGGATCGTTTCAGTAGTGAAACAGTACCATAACTGATCGTTGGAGATATAGAGAGGTGAAGATGAAAAGTTTCAGAATTTTTTTTGATAAGCTAAAAGGGTAGCGCTTCGGTTTATCGGTGGAGACAGAGTACAATAAAAATCCTAGATACATACAAAAGAGATTTATCCCACTTATAAGTTTTGTTGGGCCAGAATGCGGATTTTACTAAATAGGTTTCGATGATCAAAGTTACACGTGAGTATTGAAACATTACAGTTATGTGTGGGATCCACTATAAGAAATTCTTCATAAATATATATTAGTTTCGGTAATCAATGTACGAAGTATCCTTTAGTTCAGTCGTATAAATGTTGGTGTTTATATCACAGTAATCCAGGTTCGAGCCACATATTTGACATTTTTTCACACTTTTTAAAAGTGGAGCCCACTTACCTGCTGACGTGTCGCATCAGGAGTGCTGAAACTGGCTCATTATAAAGTAGATTTATTTTATGAAAATAAATTAAAAATATAAAAAATTAGACATTACAAAATTTTAAACCCTAAATTTTTATACCTCAGATTCTAAATAATAAACTTTAAATTCTAAGATTAACACTTAACTCTATAACTTTAAACATAAACACTAAATTCTAGAGTTAATTCTAAATCTTAGACTTAACCATAAACACTAAGGTTTATAGTTTAGGGTTTAGGGTTTCGCCGACATGCTTTAGGGTTTAAGAATAACTCTAGGATTTAGGGTTAACTTTAGGGTTTAGGGCTAATTTAGGGTTTAGTGTTAGTAATATGATTTAGGGTTTAGTGTTAATCATATGATTTAGGTGGCGATTTTTTTAACAAAGAAAAACATCATTTAAAAATAATTTATTCATTAAAACACATATAACGGAAAAGGTAAATTGTTATAATGCATATGTTTCTCTATGTTTCACGAAGAAGGTAGTTTGGAGTTTTTACACATTTTAATAATAATAATCATACTTTAATATATAATATACATTAAATTGTTGGATAATACTTATCTATTTAGAAAGATAAGGTCTATCTTTAATTTTGTCTTTTCCTAAAGTCGGTTAGTTTTACCGACTTGAAGTCTCTATAAATAGGATCATATGAAGTGAATAATAATCATGTTTTACACTTCACAACTTCCTCTGTCACTCCACTCTATCTCTCTCTCTCTCTCTCTCT
>NC_027755.1:3467100-3468405 GCF_000695525.1 Brassica oleracea var. oleracea
TCTCTCTCTCTCTCTCTCTCTCTCTCTCTCTCTCTCTCTCTCTCGTAATACAACATATATATAATAAAAAGCATAACAATAAAATAATATATAAGTATAAGATCAGTTCTTCACTTTGTTCACAACACGTTATCAGCACGAAACTCTGACCAACTGAAGTTTATCAATCCGAAGTTCTTAAACCAGTCGAAGTAATGTTTAAATTCATGTGTTTCAATATATTTAATTTACTTAAATTTTATTATTGTTACGAAGTGAGAGGCTGGACCTTCTCCGTCTATTTTTCGGGATGATAGGCGATGCCTTCCCCGACTGATCGTTATGGTAGGGTATGCCTTCACGATCAGAGAAACACGTGGTAGGCTTTGCCTCCGTGAATAAAAAGAAAATGTCAAAAACGGTAGACTAAGTCTTCTCGAACCTTGAAATAAAAAGTTAAAGTCAAAATGGTAGACCATGTCTCCTCGGACTTTGAAAAAATGATCAATATGGTAGTCTATGACTCCTCGGATCATGTGTTAGGCTAAGCCTCCCAATTTATTTATGCTATTTAAATTTCTGCAATTTAAGTTTATGCTTTTATTTTATGCCTTTAATTTCTGCATTTAAATTATGTATTTAAATTTCCGTCTTTACTATATTTATATTATTATTATATGAATACGGTTATCATGTCAAATTTGACAAATCTCAAAATAAATGCCCTTAATATTACGAAAAATAATTATAAGACTTGGGCAGTGGGTGCAAAGATGCATCTGAGAGAAAATGAGCTTTGAGAAATCATCGATAAGTTGAAACGATAACGGATGAGTCCCTATGAGAATAATGGAAACTTCCACAAAAAATGAAAGTGGTCAGGTGATAAAAGACAAACAGAAAAGGTTTGCTATAGATTCGGCCAGAAAGAAAATTGGCTACGTAGTTGTCGTACGCCAAATATTTAGCCGATATATATCGAGAATCAAAAAGAAAAAGAGAAAGGAAGTATATTAAACTTCGTCTCTTATGATCCCGAACCATTTTTCATAGCTTGAATACTCATCTCGATGATTGGCTCTAGAAGAGCTTATGATGAAAAGAGCTTATGATGAAAAGACATGTGATTACGCGTTTAAGCACACACCAATTAACCTAATGTGCCAACAATACCACAATCGAATGGTATGTCATTGTAGCATTTTAGGATCGAATCCACAGAGAACTAGAGACTTATAACACCAAGAATACACAAACCTTCCTAATTTAAGCAAACAAGAAGATAGATGATTTGTAACAAACTAATATCCTAGAAATATAAACAAG
>NC_027755.1:3471710-3474210 GCF_000695525.1 Brassica oleracea var. oleracea
TTAGGTTTTTAGGTTTAAAACTATATATAAGAGATGCCAAACTCGAGCTGGTTTAGTGAATTAAACCGGGTCAAACCGGAATAAACCGGTCAATCATTTTTGAGATCGCGTTTTTGTCTTCTGCGAGCGACCTTTGCACCTCGCTGTGGCAAGTCGCTGTGATGCTGTCTTTGATGATGGATTTCCCGAGCGAGTTCATCACGTCGCTTCAATCACTCGCTCCAGCCAACGCTTCGTTCCAAGCTGCGTTCGAGATACAGCGACCACAACACCTCGCTCCCTTGAACTCGCGTCCGAGCCCGCTGAGTTCCCGAGCTGTGTCCCAATCTCTCTCCGTCGCGGCTCGTCTCACTTCACCGCGAACCACCACGAACTCCTTCTTCCTCGCCTTGATCAAGCCGTGACTGCGCCACCGTCTCCTCCAAGCCGCGACCAAGCTTCCTCCGTCCAAGCCGTGCTCTCAGGTGCTCGAGTCTCATCGTCGTCGAGCTTTGCCGTGGTTGGAATCAGCTTCACCGTTGTTCGCGTTGAAACCAAACTCTCGATCTCCTCCAATGGAGACTTCTTCATTATTTTCAAGACAGGTCCCTGGCCTTTTGATTCTTTACAAAACGGACCCAGCCTTTGGAATGTGCAAAAATGCCCTCGCGAATCAAACCCAAAGTTTCCAATGTGCGATTTAGCCCAAGCGAATATTACGAATTTGCAACCTTGGTCCCTGGGTTCTTGTTAACATCACAGTGGACCCAAAACTTCCAAACTTTGCAGTATAACCCTTGAATTTCGCCCCAAACTTCCAAATAAGCATTCCAACCCCTATGATATGCAAATGAGTATGCAAATACAACACAAAGACCTAAATGCAACCTAAAATGATCATAATAAGCTAAAATATGAATCTAAAACTTATAAAAATCATGAGATATCAACATGCATAAGAAAAATATGGCAAAATTATAAATGAGTAGTAAACCTAAAGTTTATTGATATATAGCCATCTTCAATAATGTTATCGACATTATTGTGAAATGTTAAAAAACCAGAAGTTTTTCACATATAGCATGTCAAGAAAATAAAGGAAACCATCATGGGTGATGAATCATCAAACAAGTTCACAATATGTGATTTCTTTAAGCAGACCCCAAATTAAGATCTCACTCTAAAGGATTTGAAACATAATTCACCAAAAAATGGAAAATCTGAATATGTTATTGGTTCTAGAGTGGGATTCAGTACGAGATTTTAGACATGGAGTGTCATCATCTCGAGGGAGAGAATTAAAGAATCCTAATGAGTGGAACATTGAGAAAATTATGTCCGCCACTCGAAAAAGAACTTGATAAAGTAAATTCAAGTAAGATGATCCCCAGGATCGGGTGTAAACATGCAGTTGTGCATGTAATAAAGACATATACAATCCAGAGGGATAAAGTGTATGGATAATTAGAAATATGCTCGCAAGTTTGCTAGAAGCATATGATAAGCTGATGGAATGAGATATGTTAAATGGATTACAATGAAAAATAGGATAATCCATTTACAAAATGCATGCCAGACATTTTGATGAAATAATGAAATCTCATATTCCAGCTGAAAATGCTCCAAATAAGAAAATAGTGTCCTAAAAGGACGATATATGAGTCTATAGCACGCTAAAGACGTGATAGACCGCTTTGGTTCCAAAGAGTACTCGAAAAGGAGCAAATATATGAATAGAGGATGAATCTTGTGAAGAGACCGTTGATATGGTCAATATTACAGTCAGGTACCTAGGTAAATCATCGATGATGATAAAAAGATCTCGTTTATCCATATCAGTACGGATAAAAAGATGGAATCAAAGAGAAAATAGATTGTCGACAATAAATGAGAAAGCGCTATATAAATAAGGATTATGAATCTACCTCTATGTATGAGGGTAGAGTGAATTGATTGGCCATCAATTTGATATAAAGCTCGTTAAAAAAAAACGAGAGATTTTTGGACTAAAAGTCCAAGGTATATATTTCCCCAGAGAATGAAATAAAAGATGACCTTGAGGTATGAAAAACGGCTTGTTCCGAAGTCACTGGAGAAAATTTAAAATAGATGCAGTATATTGATATGTCTGGCAGGACACAAAATATTTGAGTTGCATCTATTTATTTATTAGTCCCTGGAGAATTAATGATATTCTCGGGAAAGTATAAAACTCTGGAAGAGTTAGAACAAGCCGTATATAAGGTATCTTGAACCGGTAACTGGTGATATGTTTATGGCACAGTTTACCGATTGCCATTTAATGAGGATGAATTTCCAGCGTTAGGGGGAGGAATTAGAAAAATTCCTAAAGAGATTACATGGTGTACATAGTCGTTGTTACACCTTGATCCCCCTATGACTCAAAGAGAGCTGGAAATTCAAAAATTGTGCATTTGCATAATTTGGTAAACCAATTACCAAATGTATTCACAGATACGACATGATATACCCGCTGAAAATGTTCCATCAAAAGTTGATG
>NC_027755.1:3479210-3485893 GCF_000695525.1 Brassica oleracea var. oleracea
GCTTGTTTAGGTGGCGACTTCTTTAACAGAGAAAAACATTATTTAGAAACAATTTAGTCATTAAAACACATATAATAAAATCAAAGTTTTTTTCTATATAACTATGCTTCTTCTGATTTAGATATTATATGCACAAGTCAATATAGAGATAGATATGTTTCAAGTCAATTCTTGAATGTTTTACGAAGAAGGTAGTTTAGAGTTTTCACACATTTTAATAATAAAAATAATCATACTTTAATATCTCTCTCTATATCCGTCTCTCTCTCTTTATATTTATTTTGTTGTTGCAACCCATGTACTTTCCCAAATATCAAAAATTGTGTGAGTCTTTATCGAGTTTGTGTTTTGATTGATGAGAAGATAGTACAATCATTTGACTATTTATATTGAATGGAAAGAAGGTAAAGAAACGTCTTTGGACTTTTATAATAAATTGAATTACCTGTTTTCAATAGAAAAACAAAGCTGAAACCGATGAGATAAACAACATTAATAACAAATTACTAGTGGACTTTTTAGGTCATGACATAACTGATCAGACCAGTTTATACTCTTACTGTTTTTGTTATGCTTCAATACTATTGTTTTCCAATAATCTCACGTCTATGCCAAATGGCTATCTCTCTCTATATCCGTCTCTCTCTCTCTCTATATCCGTCTCTCTCTCTCTCTATATCCGTCTCTCTCTCTTTATATTTATTTTGTAGATGCAACCCATGTACTTTCCCAAATATCAAAAATTGTGTGAGTCTTTATCGAGTTTGTGTTTTGATTGATGAGAAGATAGTACAATCATTTGACTATTTATATTGAATGGAAAGAAGGTAAAGAAACGTCTTTGGACTTTTATAATAAATTGAATTACCTGTTTTCAATAGAAAAACAAAGCTGAAACCGATGAGATAAACAACATTAATAACAAATTACTAGTGGACTTTTTAGGTCATGACATAACTGATCAGACCAGTTTATACTCTTACTGTTTTTGTTATGCTTCAATACTATTGTTTTCCAATAATCTCACGTCTATGCCAAATGGCTATCTCTCTCTATATCCGTCTCTCTCTCTCTCTATATCCGTCTCTCTCTCTTTATATTTATTTTGTTGTTGCAACCCATGTACTTTCCCAAATATAAAAAATTGTATAGTTTTAGTTTGTAGTATAATTTAAGAATTTTTTATAAGTAAGATTAGTTTAGAATCTCCACAGGCATGAACCACATCGTTAATATAGAAGGATATACTGGAAGTTTTTTACTTCTAAACTGCTGTTTATATAATCGTATTTTTGGGGGATAACATTGTAGAATTTAGATAAAATGTTAAAATGCCTTGAAAAGTAAAACGACTTAGCTATTACTTCTATTAATTTAAAACTCTATTTTGTGGTAGGAGGAGCTACGTTAGGAAAAAGTGGGTGGAATGGAAGTTTCGGTAAGCAATTGGCTTTGGCTTCCAAAAATGCTTTGCAACAAGAAGGACCTATATGTCCGAATTTTCCTGTGAGTATGGATGTGTAAATCTCTATAATGCATCCTGGAATATCCATCACTGAAGACTAACATTTTGCTACATCAGGTAATCCGGGAATACCGGGACTTGGTAGGAATGGGAGTGGAAAAGGAAATGGGCTGGGAAACTGGGGTAGTTGAGCATTGGCAGAGACTACAACAAACACAACCACCATAAAGAAAAAAACATGTTTAATAGACATTATGAGATAAGGAAAAAAAAGAAGAAAGATTACTCCAAATATATGAATCTTTATCGAGTTTGTATTTTGATTGATGAGCAGATAGTATAATCCTTTGACTATTTATATTGAATGGAAAGAAGGTTAAGAAACATCTTTGGACTTTTATAATAAATTGAATTACCTGTTTTCATAAGTAAAACAAAGCTGAAACCGATGAGATGAACAACATTAATAACAAATAACTAGTGGACTTTTTAGGTCATGACATAACTGATCAGACCAGTTTATACTCTTACCGTTTTTGTTATGCTTTAATACTATTGTTTTCCAATAATCTCACGTCTATGCCAAATGGCTATCTCTCTCTATATCCGTCTCTCTCTCTCTCTCTCTCTATCTCTCTCTCTCTCTCACTCTCACACACACACGCCCACACCCACACACACTCTCTCTCTCCCTCTGTTGAAACTAGGGGCATGCAATCTTCCAATTTCTAGTGTCTTGATTGTATTTTTGTTTACTATATGGTTACACGCTAAAAAACCTTTTCATTAAGCCAAAGAAATTAATTTTTTTAGGAGAGGTAACATGATAACCAGTTTATATAGTAAGTTTGTGACTAGAATTGTGTTGATAATAACAATTTAAATGGGCTAAGTATATTGGCTTGTTTATGTGGCGACTTCTTTAACAGAGAAAAACATTATTTAGAAACAATTTAGTCATTAAAACACATATAATAAAATCAAAGTTTTTTTCTATATAACTATGCTTCTTCTGATTTAGATATTATATGCACAAGTCAATATAGAGATGGATATGTTTCAAGTCAAGTCTTGAATGTTTTACGAAGAAGGTAGTTTAGAGTTTTCACACATTTTAATAATAAAAATAATCATACTTTAATATATAATATACATTAAATATATTAATATATGTAGTAGTTATTTTAATTATTATCAGTAAAATGGATACATAAGTATTAAAGTTACATTAAATCACACAAAATACTATTTTTATGAAACAAAACAAAACTGAAAAATATAGGAAACTTATACAGCTAGTAATTGTTTTTTGAATAGACTTCTTAAATCGATCATTCTCCTCTGTTCTTCTTTATATTTATTTTGTAGATGGAAACCATGTACTTTCCCGAATATCAAAAATTGTATGAGTCTTTATCGAGTTTGTGTTTTGATTGATGAGAAGATAGTAAAATCATTTGACTATTTATATTGAATGGAAAGAAGGTAAAGAAACGTCTTTGGACTTTTATAATAAATTGAATAACCTGTTTTCAAAAGTAAAACAAAGCTGAAACCGATGAGATAAACAACATTAATAACAAATAACTAGTGGACTTTTTAGGTCATGACATAACTGATCAGACCAGTTTATACTCTTACTGTTTTTGTTATGCTTCAATACTATTGTTTTCCAATAATCTCACGTCTAAGCCAAATAGCTATCTCTCTCTATATCCGTCTCTCTCTCTCTCTCTCTCTATCTCTCTCTCTCTCTCACTCTCACACACACACGCCCACACCCACACACACTCTCTCTCTCCCTCTGTTGAAACTAGGGGCATGCAATCTTCCAATTTCTAGTGTCTTGATGGTATTTTGGTTTTCTATATGGTTAGACGCTAAAAAACTTTTCATTAAGCCAAAGAAAGTAATTTTTTAGGAGAGGTAACATGATAACCAGTTTTTATAATAAGCTTGTGACTAGAATTGTGTTGAAAATAACAATTTAAACGGGCTAACTATATTGCCTTGTTTATAGACCTGGGCATAAAATCCGGAACCCGAAATCCGAACCGAATCCGGACCAAAAAACCCGACCCATTATCCGACCCGAAACGTAAAAATACCCGAACGAGTTTTGTTGGGTGGTACAAAAAATATCCGAACCCGAAGTGTTATTAACCAAACCCGAACGGGTAACCCGAAAAATCCGAAATTAATAGTCAATATAAATATTTTGAAGTATATATAAGTATTCCAATTATTAAATTCAATATTTGTGGTAATATTATATATAATAATAAATATTAAAATTCTAATAAATGCTTTAAGTACACAATTAGTTATAAATAAGTATTTTATAATTTGCTCATTGAAATAAAAAGTCTACTCTCTATAAGGCAATACATATTGTTTACAAATGATGTTTGTTTTCATGTTTGATTTAACATTTTATTGTTATTTTATCAATTTTATATGTGATAGATTAATTTTTATTTAATTTAGATGTTTTTCTTTATATTTTACTTCAAAATTTTTGTTTTTTTAATCTGGTTATATCCGAACCGAACCGATATAACCCGAATCCGTACGATATAGGATTACTTTTTGGGTTTTATGATGCAATATAATTTTGAACCGAACCTGAAGTGTTATTATCCGAACCCGACCCGTACTAATAAAATTTTAGTATGGGACCTAGAAGCGTAAACCCGAAAATCCGAAAACTCAAAAACCCGACCCGAATGCCAACGGGTACCCGAACGCCCAGGTCTACTTGTTTAGGTGGCGACTTCTTAACAGAGAAAAACATCATTTAGAAACAATTTAGTCATTAAAGCACATATAACGAAATCAAATTTTTTTCTATATAACTATGCTTCTTCTGATTTAAATATTAAATGCACAAGTCAATATAGAGATGGATATGTTTCAAGTCAAGTCTTGAGTGTTTCACGAAGAAGGAGGTTTGGAGTTTTGACACATTTTAATAATAAAAATAATCATACTTTAATATATAATATACATTATATATATTAATATATGTAGTAGTTATTTTAATTAATCTCAGTAAAATGGATACATAAGTAGTAAAGTTACATTAAAACACACAAAATACTATTTTTATGAAACAAAACAAAACAGAAAAATATGCGAAACTTATACAGCTAGTAAATTTTTTTGAATAGACTTCTTAAATCGATCATTCTCCTCTGTTCTTCTTTTTATTTATTTTGTAGATGAAACCCATGTACTTTCCCAAATATCAAAAATTGTATAGTTTTAGTTTGTAGTATAATTTAAGTAAGATTAGTTTAGAATCTCCACAGGCATGAACCGCATCGTTAATATAGAAGGATATGCTGGAAGTTTTTTACTTCTAAAATACTGTTTATATAATCGTATTTTTGGAGGATAACATCGTAGAATTTAGCTAAGATGTTAAAATACCTTGAAAAATAAAAACGATATAGCTATTACTTCTATTAATGTAAAACTCTATTTTGTGGTAGGAGGAGCGGCGTTAGCAATTTTTGAACATTGTTCTTTGAGAGGAAAAAGTGGGTTGAATGGAAGTTTCGGTAAGCAATTGGCTTCGGCTTCCAAAAAGGCTTTGCAACAAGAAGGACCTATATGTCCGAATTGTCGTGTGAGTATGGATGTGTAAATCTCTATAAGGCATCCTGGAATTTCCATCACTGAAGACCAACATTTTGCTACATCAGGTAATCCGGGAATACCGGGACTTGGTTGGAATTGGAGTGGAAAAGGAAATGGGATGGGAAACTGGGGTAGTTGAGCATTGGCAGAGACTACAACACACACAACCACCATAAATAAAAAAACATGTTTAATAGGCATTATGAGATAAGCAATAAAAGAAGAAAGATTTATCCAAATCTATGAGACTTTATCGAGTTTGTGTTTTGATTGATGAGAAGATAGTACAATCCTTTGACTATTTATATTAAATGGAAAGAAGGTTAAGAAACGTATTTCGACATTTATAATAAATTGAATTACCTGTTTTCAAAAGTAAAACAAAGCTGAAACCGATGAGATAAACAACATTAATAACAAATAACTAGTGGACTTTTTAGGTCATGACATAACTGATCAGACCTGTTTATACTCTTACCGTTTTTATTATGCTTCAATACTATTGTATAGCTCTCTCTCTCTATATCCGTCTCTCTCTCTCTCTCTCTCTATCTCTCTCTCTCTCTCACTCTCACACACACACGCCCACACCCACACACACTCTCTCTCTCCCTCTTTTGAAACTAGGGGCATGCAATCTTCCAATTTCTAGTGATTTGATGGTATTTTGGTTTTCTATATGGTTAGACGCTAAAAAACTTTTCATTAAGCGAAAGAAATTATCTTTGTAGGAGAGGTAACCAGTTTTTATAATAAGCTTGTGACTAGAATTGTGTTGAAAATAACAATTTAAACGGGCTAACTATAGTGGCTTGTTTAGGTGGTGACTTCTTTAACAGCGAAAATCATTATTTAGAAACAATTTAGTCATTAAAACACATATAACGAAATTACAGTTTTTTCTATATAACTATGCTTCTTCTGATTTAGATATTAAATGCACAAGTCAATATAGAGATGGATATGTTTCAAGTCAAGTCTTGAGTGTTTCACGAAGAAGGTAGTTTGGAGTTTTCACAGATTTTAATAATAAAAGTAATCATACTTTATTATATAATATACATAAATAAATTAATATATGTAGTAGTTTTTTTAATTAATATCAGTAAAATGGATACATAAGTAGTAAAGTTACATTAAAACACACAAAATACTATTTTTATGAAACAAAACAAAACAGAAAAATATGGGAAACTTATACAGCTAGTAAATTTTTTTGAATAGACTTCTTAAATCGATCATTCTCCTCTGTTCTTCTTTATATTTATTTTGTAGATGCAACCCATGTACTTTCCCAAATATCAAAAAGTGCATAGTTTTAGTTTGTAGTATAATTTAAGTATGTTTTATAAGTAAGATTAGATTAAAATCTCCACAGGCATGAACCGCATCGTTAACATAGAAGGATATACTGGAAGTTTTTTACATCCAAAATGCTGTTTATATAATCATATTTTAGGGGGATAACATCGTAGAATTTAGCTAAAATCTTAAAATGCCTTAAAAATTAAAACGACATAGCTATTACTTCTATTGATTTAAAACTCTATTTTGTGGTAGGAGGAGCTGCGTTAAT
>NC_027755.1:3486004-3491484 GCF_000695525.1 Brassica oleracea var. oleracea
TCCTGTGAGTATGGATGTGTAAATCTCTATAATGCATCCTGGAATATCCATCACTGAAGACCAACATTTTGCTACATCAGGTAATCCGGGAATACCGAGACTTGGTTGGAATGGGAGTGGAAAAGGAAATGGGATGAGAAACTGGGGTAGTTGAGCATTGGCAGAGACTACAATACACACAACCGCCATAAAGAAAAAAACTTGTCTTATAGACATTATGAGATAAGCAAGAAAAAGAAGAAAGATTTCTCCAAATATATGTGTCTTTATCGAGTTTGTGTTTTGATTGATGAGTAGATAGTACAATCCTTTGACTATTTATATTGAATGGAAAGAAGGTTAAGAAACATCTTTGGACTTTTATAATAAATTGAATTACCTGTTTTCAAAAGTAAAACAAAGCTGAAACCGATGAGATAAACAACATTAATAAAAAATAACTAGTGGACTTTTTAGGTCATGACATAACTGATCAGACCAGTTTATACTCTTACCGTTTTTATTATGCTTCAATACTATTGTTTTCCAATAATCTCACGTCTAAGCCAAATAGCTATCTCTCTCTATATCCGTCTCTCTCTCTCTCTCTCTCTCTCTCCCTCTTTTGAAACTAGGGGCATGCAATCTTCCAATTTCTAGTGTCTTGATGGTATTTTGGTTTTCTATATGGTTAGATGCTAAAAAACTTTTCACTAAGCCAAAGAAATTAATTTTTTAGGAGAGGTAACATGATAACCAGTTTTTATAATAAGCTTGTGACTAGAATTGTGTTGAACATAACAATTTAAACGGGCTAACTATATTGGCTTGTTTAGGTGGCGACTTCTTTAACAGCGAAAAACATTATTTAGAAATAATTTAGTCATTAAAACACATATAATAAAATCAAAGTTTTTTTCTATATAACTATGCTTCTTCTGATTTAGATATTAAATGCACAAGTCAATATAGAGATGGATATGTTTCAAGTCAAGTCTTGAGTGTTTCACGAAGAAGGTAGTTTGGAGTTTTCACACATTTTAAAAATAAAAATAATCATACTTTAATATATAATATACATTAAATATATTAATATATGTAGTAGTTATTTTAATTAATATCAGTAAAATGGATACATAAGTAGTAAAGTTACATTAAAACACACAAAATACTATTTTTATGAAACAATACAAAACAGAAAAATATGGGAAACTTATACAGCTAGTAAATTTTTTTGAATAGACTTCTTAAATCTATCATACTCCTCTGTTCTTCTTTATATTTATTTTGTAGATGCAACCCATGTACTTTCCCGAATATCAAAAATTGTATAGTTTTAGTTTGTAGTATAATTTAAGTATGTTTTATAAGTAAGATTAGTTTAGAATCTCCACAGGCATGAACCGCATCGTTAATATAGAAGGATATGCTGGAAGTTTTTTACTTCTAAAATGCTGTTTATATAATCGTATTTTTGGAGGATAACATCGTAGAATTTAGCTAAAAGGTTAAAATACCTTGAAAAATAAACATGACATAGCTATTACATCTATTAATTTAAAACTCTATTTTGTGGTAGGAGGAGCTGTGTTAGCAATTCTTGAACATTGCTCTTTGAGAGGAAAAAAGTGGGTTGAATGGAAGTTTCGGTAAGCAATTGGCTTCGGCTTCCAAAAATGCTTTGCAACAAGAAGGACCTATATGTCCGAATTGTCCTGTGAGTATGGATGTGTAAATCTCTATAATGCATCCTGGAATATCCATCACTGAAGACCAACATTTTGCTACATCAGGTAATCGGGGAATACCGGGACTTGGTTGGAATAGGAGTGGAAAAGGAAATGGGATGGGAAACTGGGAGCATTGGCAGAGACTACAACACACACAACCACCATAAAGAAAAAAACTTGTTTAATAGACATTATGAGATAAGCAAAGAAAAGAAGAAAGATTTCTCCAAATATATGAGTCTTTATCGAGTTTGTGTTTTGATTGATGAGAAGATAGTACAATCCTTTGACTATTTTATATTGAATGGAAATAAGGTTAAGAAACGTCTTTGGACTTTTAAAATAAATTGAATTACCTGTTTTCAAAAGTAAAACAAAGCTGAAACCGATGAGACAAACAACATTAATAAAAAATAACTAGTGGACTTTTTTAAGTCATGACAAAACTGATCAGACCAGCTGTTATAGTCTTACCGTTTTTTGTTGTGCTTCAATACTATTGTTTTCAAATAATCTCACGTCCAATATAGAGATGGATATGTTTCAAGTCAAGTCTTGAATGTTTTACGAAGAAGGTAGTTTAGAGTTTTCACACATTTTAATAATAAAAATAATCATACTTTAATATATAATATACATTAAATATATTAATATATGTAGTAGTTATTTTAATTAATATCAGTAAAATGGATACATAAGTAGTAAAATTACATTAAAACACAAAAAATACTATTTTTATGAAACAAAACAAAACAGTAAAATATGGGAAACTTATACAGCTAGTAAATTTTTTTTGAATAGACTTCTTAAATCGATCGTTCTCCTCTGTTCTTTGTTGGGGTCAAAACCGGTCACCACGGAATTAACGCCTGAAAGCCCACGGAAACTATATTTAAAAAAGAAATGAAATAACTAACTTTCGTAAAAAAATTACTGAAAAGAATTTTTACGAAAGATATGTCCGTAATATCAAAGCAATCAACCAATCATTCGGAAACATGCTCGAAAGGAAAACTTAAGTCGACCAACGAACGTCGAACCATTCGAGCAAACGAACCATCGACCCACACAACAAACGTCGAACGGTCCGAGCATCGAACCACTGGTCGGCCCAAGCAGGCCACTCGACACACGTCGAACGGTCCGAGCATCGAACCACTCGACAATCGTCGAGTGGTCGGCCCAAGCAGGCCACTCGACAATCGTCGAGTGGTCCGAGCATCGAACCACTCGACGATCATCGAGTGGTCGGCCTAAGCAGGCCACTCGAAGATTGTCGAATGGTCGACCCAAGCAGGACACTCGACGATCGTCGAGTGGTCCGACCATCGTCGAGTGGTCTGTCCTGAAACGCCGATCCAACCCGAAACTGACGGGACGACACCAATTAATGCACTCTCGTCTAAACCTCGATACGACCTCTTACGAAATACGGCTATACTGTCCCTTACTCCATCCTAAGTGAAGTTGTTGTCGAGACATTACGATAAAAACTGCGGTAACTTATTCGAAAATCGTAATAAACGCGATAAGTCTAAAAACGGCCCAAAGAGGCCTAAAACGGGACTAAGAGCCCACTTACGATTTTATTCGGTAAAAGCCCATCAGTACTACGACGGTTTATATTTATCCGCGAGAAAGGATAAATGTTAATTTTCCAGAAAGCTTATACGCGAATTTGGAATAATACTCCTTTTGCTTTTTTTTACGATTTCTTATTTCTTTTCGTCTTTACTTTCGTGTTCTGATTGCTTGGCGTGTGGTTTAGCAGATATCCGAGACCTCTGGGAAATTAGGGTTTTCCTAACTTTCCTAATTTGAACGGAAATCGACGATATGAATTTTGGTTTCCACATTCTTCTTTATATTTATTTTGTAGATGCACCCCATGTACTTTCCCAAATATCAAAAATTGCATAGTTTTAGTTTGTAGTATAATTTAAGTATGTTTTATAAGTAAGATTAGTTTAGAATCTCCACAGGAATGAACCGCATCGTTAATATAGAAGGATATGCTGGAAGTTTTTTACTTCTAAAATGCTGTTTATATAATCGTATTTTTGGAGGATAACATCGTAGAATTTAGTTAAAATGTTAAAATACCATGAAAAATAAAAATGACATAGCTATTACTTCTATTAATGTAAAACTCTATTTTGTGGTAGGAGGAGCTGCATTAGCAATTCTTGAACATTGTTTTTTGAGAGGAAAAAGTGGATTGAATGGAAGTTTCGGTAAGCAATTGGCTTCGGCTTCCAAAAAGGCTTTGCAAAAAGAAGGACCTATATGTCCGAATTGTCCTGTGAGTATGGATGTGTAAATCTCTATAATGCATCCTGGAATATCCATCACTGAAGACCAACATTTTGCTACATCAGGTAATCCGGGAATACCGAGACTTGGTTGGAATGGGAGTGGAAAAGGAAATGGGATGAGAAACTGGGGTAGTTGAGCATTGGCAGAGACTACAATACACACAACCGCCATAAAGAAAAATACTTGTTTTATAGACATTATGAGATAAGCAAAAAAAAGAAGAAAGATTTCTCCAAATATATGTGTCTTTTTCGAGTTTGTGTTTTGATTGATGAGCAGATAGTACAGTCCTTTGACTATTTCTATTGAATGGTAAGAAGGTTAAGAAACGTTTTTGGACTTTTATAATAAATTGAATTACCTGTTTTCAAAAGTAAAACAAAGCTGAAACCGATGAGATAAACAACATTAATAATAAATAACTAGTGGACTTTTTAGGTCATGACATAATGATATACCATGGATTTGACCCATTTTCATCCATGGTATATAAGTGTTTTACTATCTATATATTATATATTCTATCTTATTAGGTATGTTTTCATGTTCAGGAGTATCTTGGAGTAAAGTGATGATTATGGAGGATTTAGGAGCTTAAAAGAGATTTCATCCGAGCTGACCATTAGAGGTCGATACGAAGAAGAAGCAATCGATCTATGTACATCCTGTACCATCGATCGATGTCGAGACGCGAGATGCGCAACTTGGTTCCAGCCGACTTTAAACCCAAGGCTTCACCAAATTACAAGATTGCCCCTGACGAGTTTTTGACCTAATAGTTATATACTTGCCTAAGTGTTAGGAGGCAGGGAGAGCTTTAGCCACCATTGTATTCTTTCTTTCAGCAAAAGAGAGGGAGATAGAGTTTTAGGAGAGAAAATCATAGAGAGATTTGTGATTGGAACTCCATTGATTGATCTATTCTATTCTATGCAGTTTTATCTATATTTTGTGTCATGAATTACTTAGCTATGTCTGAGTAGTTTACTTGTTAGATTCAATGTTCAAATAGGTTAGAGGGATTAGCCCCAACTATAGATTTGCTGAGTTGTGATATTCATTGATTGATTGTTCTTAATGCTTGTTTTAGCCTTGCTAACTAGAACATGAACCTAGGAATTTGCATGTGTCAAGCATCCTTTATCATCATGTCCTGAATCTAATCTGTCATGCTAGGACTGCTAGAGAGAGCTAACCGCTGATCTAAGAGACTAATGAGCATTATCAACCCGCGCCTAGGGCTTAGCTAGAAGCTATCGACCGATATTGTCTTCTGACAATCGATCGATATTTTGCGAAAGGTGTATCAATCGATATCCATATATGATCATCGATCGACACTTTCTTGTAATCAAAAGACGATAGTTGAGATCCAAGATCTAGTTAGTTAACCAGTGAAACATTGCCATCGCTGATCACTGTGATTAAGGAGTTGAGCTCTAATATATCATGCAT
>NC_027755.1:3491495-3494071 GCF_000695525.1 Brassica oleracea var. oleracea
TAATCTCCAACACCTGAATAGAAACCCTGCATCTAATATCTTCCAATAAAGTTACACCCCCAATAATCTTGTTAGTCGAGCAATAGACTTGCTCAATTAGGATTGCTATTTACTTTTAAACCTATAAAACAACAAACACCTATAATTAATAACTTGACTAGATTTAATAGTTTCCCTAGCTCTTTGTGGATTCGATCCCTAAATACTGCAACTGAACCTTTTATTTGAGAGAGTAATTCACTCCTTAGGGCAATTTGAGTGGTATCAAATTTGGCGCCGTTGCCGGGGAGCTTTGATCGCCATTAGATTTAGTTTTATTGATTCTTATTCTTTTCTCTACCCCCATTCTGACACAAAAATTTTTTCCTGTCTTTTCAGGTGCCTGCCCAGCAGTACCGGAAGCAACAAGAACAAACACTTGCTATTCTCAGAAGATCCCGCTCACTTGGAACGCACGATCCGCAAAGACCAACGTTCCACATCGCCCGACGCAGCAGCTTTCACGTTGACTTATTCTCGCACCCAACCGTCGAACGACACCCGACCTTCATCGTCGATCGATTTACATCGTTTGACATCGATCGATACCACACCGCGTACATCGATCGATCATCAGTCGCGAAACATGGTTGCGATTGTTATTCTTAGACAGGACGAGAATGGAAACATGTATGACCAGGATGGTCATCTGCGTAATGCAACAGGCCAGAAACAAGACGCTCAGGGGAATGTAATCCCTGATACTGATGCTACAGGAGCTGCTCAACCTGTAGAAGAGGGTGCTCAACTAAGGGTACTGGCTGACTACAATCGTCCAGATGAGTACTACGCCAACAGATCAGCTATTCGACTTCCAAAGATTCAGAAGCATAATTTCGAGTTGAAGCCTCAGTACTACACACTCGTGTCACAGATACCCTACTTTGGGCTACCGTACGAGCATCCTATGGACCATCTAGAGAGGTTCGAGGATCTTATCGCTGCTATTCGTATGGATGGAGTCCCCGAGGAATACCTATTGTGCAAGCTCTTCAAGTATTCTCTGACTGGAGAAGTGATGCACTGGCTTAAGCAGCTACCCACAGGATCACTAACATCCTGGGCCGACATCAAGAATGCTTTCTTGCGAAACCTCTTCGATGAGGCACGCTCTGAAGACTTGAGGAGCAAAATCGCTACATTCGCGTGAGACTGGAGAGTCTTTCAAAGATGCGTGGATCAGATTCAAGTTCTTCAAGCGAGACTGTCCACACCACAGATTCAACAAAGTGAAACTGCTGAGCAATTTCTTCAGAGGTATCGCCTTGAGGTATCAGATGGCTCTTGATACAGCTAGCGAGGGAAACTTCAACACCAGAAATCCGGTGGAAGCTGTGAAACTGATAGAAAATCTAGCAAACAGCAGCAGCACCAAGAACACTGACTTTGAGAGGAAGAAGTCTGTTGCATCCCTAGGGAAGGAGCCGATGGACGAAGTTAGAGAAAAGTTAGATTTGGTTCATGAGCTTCTTAGGAAGCAGGTCTGCTCAGCTGAAGGAGAAGAGGATGTAGACATGGAAGGAGAAGAAGATGTGAACTACCGCATGAGCCAGCAGTCGACCGACAGAGAGAGACCGATATCGATCAACCCCCCCACCTCCCATCGATCGACGAGCACCTCTCACCTACCGAGTGCGGTTACCATCTATTGATAATGACTGAATCAACGCACTCACACCACCACCTAAACCTTTAGCAAACCCACCAGAACCTAAACCAACCGTTCAGACACTACACCAGAACCTATGCAAGTTGATAAGGCAACTGAAGGAAGAAGGTTAAGGAAAAGGAAGGAAAAGATTCCCAAGTACATTAAGAGGGAAGCTAATGCGAAGGAGATGGATGGTTTCACTAAGAGAGTCCTCAGAATCCAGTGGAGAAACCTTTTGATGAAGTTTATTTCACACACCGGTTGTGGATGTTCTTCAGAGAGACTAAGGAGACTGAGGAGGACATTAGGAGAATGTTTCATCATGTCAGGGAAAGGATGAAACTAAGGATCACATTGAAGAAGAAGAGTGATCCTGGAAAGTTTGCAATACCATGTGTGGTGAAGGGTATTGAATTTCCCCATGCACTTTGTGACACAGGAGCATCAGTCAGCATACTACCTAAGGTTATGGCAGACCAGCTGGGTCTGAAAATAGAGCCCTCATCTGAATCTTTCACCTTCGTGGACCATTCAGAAAGAAGCTCAGGAGGCATCATAAGAGACATTGAGGTACAGATTGGTAATTCCCTTGTCCCAGTATATTTTCATGTCCTGGACATCAAGCTTAACTGGAACTCTTCACTTCTGCTTAGAAGAGCTTTCCTGGCTACAGTAGGAGCTGTATGTGACATGAACACCAACAGATTGTGTCTGACACTGATAGATCCATACGTCCACTATGACCCAGTTCGAGTTGTGAGACAACAAGTCAACCTCGTGGAGCTTGGAAATGATCTTGGCTACATTGCAGCATGCCATTGTGGAGCAGAGTACGAAACAGAGTATTCAGAATCAATCGACACTCACACTGCGTCATCGATCGATC
>NC_027755.1:3494267-3496244 GCF_000695525.1 Brassica oleracea var. oleracea
CCTTCATCCAATGAGGATCCTACTGAGGAGTATGATGAGGATTACTGGAAGGAAAGAGCTATAGAGATTGCTATGCAGGATGACATATATTCAAGTCATTCCATCAACAACACGTCTCCACCATCGATCGACAGAGTTCACTCAGCATCGGTCGATACCCACCCTCATCCAGCAAAACGTTCTTATGCATCGATCGATGCCATACCTGGTACATCGATCGATATTAAAGTCGCCGCCTTTGAAAAGGAAAAAGGAAATATTCCAATTCCAAGTAGGTTTACCAATACCTATATAAGGAGTTTTGCACCCAAGATTATTTTTCACGACACCGAAGTAGAAAAGATGAATGCTCCCACAAACCAATCAGAAGGAACATCCAGGAGGAGCATTCGATCCAAAAACCCTAGTTCAGCAGACAAACCTTTACCCTCGATCGATACTCCAGTATCAAATCGATCGATTCTCATTCTAAACCAAAACTTTCTTTATTTACTAAGAAGAATATGAGTATTGATTACGATTTTCTAACTCCTAATGAATTTGGTATTTTCAGGGACCCAGATGACCATGCAAGAGCTATGGATGGAAGGATTCTATAAGTATCCAGAGAGGACATAGCAGATATTCTTCAGTTGACCAATGGACCAGACAACTTGTTTATGCAGCAACACAGCATTCCGGACAACATTCCAGCTGTTCCAGACGAATATCCAAGGGCCGACACAACAGAAATTGGTTCACACCAATCGTGCCGACTAGTTGGCCAAGCATCGATCGACAAGGTTACTCCTACATCGTTCGACCAATGGACCAGACAACTTGTTTATGCAGCAACACAGCATTCCGGACAACATTCCAGCTGTTCCAGACGAATATCCAAGGGCCGACACAACAGAAATTGGTTCACACCAATCGTGCCGACTAGTTGGCCAAGCATCGATCGACAAGGTTACTCCTACATCGTTCGACAGGGTAACACCAATGTCGCTCGACAAGGCACCTTCACAATCGATCGACACGATGAGGACAGAGATTGAGAGTATGCAGCACAACCTTGAGAATGAAGCAACGACATCACCATCGATCGACGCCAACAAATCTACATCGATCGACGTCAAGCAACATACATCCCAGATCCCTACAGAACCAGAAAGTTTGGCAGAGAAGAAGGATGAATGGGAGATCGCATACATCAACACGAGGATTAACGACGTATACAACCCTCTCAACAACAATGTGGACTGGTTAAGCACGAGAATTGATCTGCTACAGCAAGATTTGGACACCATTCGCAAGAAGGATCCACAGCCAGCCACATCGATCGATATCCGCACCATCACATCGATCGACAGCAAGTTCGCAGCCATGGAAGATAGGTTACAAACATACGAGGATACGCACGACCGTTTCACCTCACCTATCATGCGATACTTGGACACCTTGTCTACACAAATGATGAATTTCCAGAGGGACATTGGCAAGCTTAATGATCAACATGATTTTCAGGAAGAAGGTTCAACATCGATCGATAGGTTCCGCATGGCATCGCTCGACGGGAAGAAACGTACAGAAAATCTTCCCTACACAACAGCAGAAGTTGATCAGATCACATCAAAGCTTTACACATATATAGACACCATGGAGGAACGACTTGAGAAGCGGTGTGATGACATCTACTTTCCATTCAATGTCAGACTCGGTGGACTGGATAGCCAAGCAGAGTGGTTACAGAAGGAAGTCAAAGCCATTCAGAGGGAACTCGCATCTCAACACCAGATATCAGAATCGATCGACAGAGCACGCCCCAAATCGATCGACAATACCGCACCAGAAACGATCGATAGACACTTAGTCGCATCGATCGATACCATGTCTACACCAGACGACGAGCAGCTGATACAAAACAAAATGAAGTCAATGCATGAGGAACTGAACGAGCTATCAGAATATGCCTACGACAAGATAGGATGGCATCAG
>NC_027755.1:3497610-3498407 GCF_000695525.1 Brassica oleracea var. oleracea
GTTGCTAAGCTAGGATATTGCATAATGTGCTTTTGTGATTAGGACTTTTTAGATGTGGTTTGCGAAATTGTAGAGGTGATTTCTATGTTTTGAATCTGTAAGTCCCTGCTCTTTTCAAACCTCTTTCAGAGATACTGCCTGTTTGTTTTGCTTGAGGACAGGCAAAAGGGTAAGTCTGGGGGAGTCGATATACTATGGATTTGATCCATTTTCATCCATGGTATATAAGTGGTTTACTATCTATATATTATATATTCTATCCTATTAGGTATGTTTTCAGGTTCAGGAGCATCTTGGAGTAAAGTGATGATTATGGAGCATTTAAGAGCTTAAAAGAGATTTCATCCGAGCTGACCATTAGAGGTCGATACGAAGAAGAAGCAATCGATCAATGTACATACTGTACCATTGATCGATGTCGAGACGCGAGATGCACGACTTGGTTCCAGCCGACTTAAACTCAAGGTTTCACCAAATTACAAGATTACCCCTGACGAGTTTTTAACCTAATAGTTATATACTTGCCTAAGTGTTAGGAGGCAGGGAGAGCTTTAGCCACCATTGTATTCTTACTTTCAGAAAAAGAGAGGGAGAGAGAGTTTTAGGAGAGAAAATCATAGAGAGATTTTTGATTGGAACTCCATTGATTCATCTATTCTATTCTATGCAGTTTTTATCTATATTTTGTGTCATAAATTGCTTAACTATGTCTGAGTGTTTACTTGTTAGATTAAGTGTTCAAATAGGTTAGAGGGACTAGCCCCAACTATAGATTTGCTGAGTTGTGATATTCATTT
>NC_027755.1:3503924-3507701 GCF_000695525.1 Brassica oleracea var. oleracea
TCATACTTTAATATATAGAATACATTAAATAAATTAATATATGTAGTAGTTATCTTAATTAATATCAGTAAAATGGATATATAAGTAGTAAAGTTACATTTAAACACACAAAAAATGATATTTTTATGAAACAAAAAAAAAAAAGAAACAATATGGGAAACTTATACAGCTAGTAAGAAAATTATGAATAGACTTCTTTCAGATTATTGTAAAATGAAACTCGGATCTTAAATCGATCATTCTCCTCTGTTCTTCTTTATATTTATTTTGTAGATGTAACCCATGTACTTTCCCAAATATAAAAAATTGTATAGTTTTTGTTTGTAGTATAATTTATGTATGTTTTATAAGTAAGATTAGTTTAGAATCTTCACAGGCATGAACCGCATGGTTAATATAGAAGGAAATACTGGATTTTTTTTTACTTCTAAAATGCTGTTTATATAATCGTATTTTTAGAGGATAACTTCAATTTCCAAGAAAAACATCATTTAGAAACAATTTAGTCATTAAAAAACACCTATAATGGAATCAAAGATATTTTTCTATCTAACTATGCTTCTTCTGATTTAGATAGTAAATGCACTAGTCAATATAGAGACGGACATGTTCCAAGACAATTCTTGATTGTTAACAAGTGAATTATTATAGTGCATATGTTTCTCTATGTTTAACGAAGAAAGTAGTTTCAAGTTTTCACACATTTTAATAGTAAAAATAATCATACTTTAATATATAATAAACATTAAAAATTAATATATATAGTAGTTATCTTAATTAATATGAGTAAAATGAGTACATAAGTAATAAAGTTACATTGAAACACACAAAAATCCAGTTTTATGAAAGAAAATAAAGGAAACTTATACAGTTTGAACGAAAACTGTAGATAGACTTCTTTCAGATTATTGAAAAACGAAACTCGGATCTTAAATCGATCCTTCTCCTCTGTTTTTCTTTATATGTATTTAGATGCAACCCATGTGCTTTACCATATATCAAATTGTATAGTTTTAGTTTGTAGTATAATTTAAGTATGTTTTATAACTAAGATTAGTTTAGAATCTTCACAGGCATGAACCACATGGTTAAGTTAGAAGGAAATGCTGGAAATTTTTTACTTCTAAAATGTTGTTTATATAATCGTATTTTTGGAGGATTACATCGTAGAATATAGCTAAAATGTTAAAATACATTGAGAAATAAAAATGGCATAGCTATTACTTCTATTAATGTAAAACTCTATTTTGTGGTAGGAGGAGCTGCGCTAGAAATTCTTGAACATTGTTCTTTGAGAGGAAAAAATGGGTTGAATGGAAGTTTCGGTAAGCAATTGGCTTCGGCTTTGGCAGAGACTACAACACACGCAACCACCATATTGAAAAAAAAAACATGTTTAATAGACATTATGAGATAAGGAAAAAAATAAGAAAGATTTCTCCAAATATATGAGTCTTTATCGAGTTTGAATTTTGATTGATGAGCAGATAGTACCATCCTTTGTCTAATTATATTGAATGGAAATAAGGTTGAGAAACGTCTTTGGACTTCTATAATAAATTTAATTACCTGTTTTCAAAATCCAAACAAAGATGAACCGATGTGACGAGCAACATTAATAACAAATAACTGGTGGACTTTTTGATAAAACTGATCTGACCAGTTTATAGTCTTACCATTTTTGTTATGCTTCAAAACTATTGTTTTCAAATCATCTCCCGCCTAAGCCAAATAGCTATATCTCTCTCTCTCTCTCTCTCTCTCTCACTCTCCCTCCCTCTCTCTCTCTCTATCTTTTTCTCTCCCTCTTGAGACCAGGGGCATGCAATCTTCCAATTTCTAGAGTCTTGATGGTATATTTGAGTTTAACTATGGTTAGACACTAAACAGCTTTTCATTAAGCCAAAGAAATTAATTTTTTTAGAAGAGATAACATGATAACGAGTTTTTATAATAAGCTTGTGAGTAGAATTTGTTGAAAATAACAATTTAAACAGGATAACTACATTAGCTTGTTTAGGTGGCAACTTCTTTAACAGGGAAAAACATTATTTATAAACAATTTAATCATTAAAACACATATAACGAAATCAAATATTTTTTTCTATATAACTATGCTTCTTCTGACTTAGATAAATGCACAAGTCAATATAGAGATGGACATGTTCCAAGACAAGTCTTGAGTGTTCACAAGTGAATTCTTATAGTGCATATGTTTCTCTATGTTTCACGAAGAAGGTAACTTGGAGTTTTCACACATTTTAATAATAAAAATAATCATACTTTAATATATAATATACATTTCATAAATTTATATATGTAGATACAGAAGTAGTAAAGTTACATTAAAACACACAAATATGCTATTTTTATGAAACAACAAAAAAAACAGAAAAAGTAAACTTATACATCCTATAAGAAAATTATGAATAGACTTCTTTAGGATTGTTGTAAGATGAAACTCGGATTTTAAATCGATCCTTCTCATTTGTTGTTCTGTATATTTATTTGATAGACGCAACCCATATACTTTCCCATAAATCAAATTCCTTGCTTTTAGTTTGTAGTATAATTTAAATATTTTTTTTTATAATTAAGATTAGTTAAAAATCTTCACAGGCATGAACCACATGGTTAATTTAGAAGGAAATGCTGGAAATTTTTTACTTCTAATTGATATCACTCAAATTACCCTAATGAGTGAGTTACTCTCTCAAATAAGAGGTTCAGTTGTAGTACTTAGGGATCAAATTCACAAGAAGCTAGGGAACCTAATGAATCTAATTAGATTGATTAAGCTATGTTGATTTTATACCGTAAACCGCAGCACGGTTTATGCTTGGTCCACAAGGAAGGATAAATGTCAAGTTTCCGCGGATAAATTCATAAGTTTTGAAGGATGTAAATAGCAGGTTTGTGAGCAAGGTAGTTGCTCGATTGATTGATTGAGATTTTGGTACTTAGATGAAAGTAGCTAGACTTAGGGCTTTTATTCAGGTAATCAGGATTATATATATCTACAGATGCTTAATAAGTTGTATGCATGATATTGTAGAGCTCAAAACTTATAAACAAACCACTAGGCTCTCGCTTTCTAGGTTTGTCTATTGACCAGTGTCGATCGATGATTCTATAAGAATATCGATCGATACACTTGTGGAAACGTCGACCGACTATTCTATTGGAATATCGATCGACGATTTTGGTCAAGCGTTAATGCGCGGGTTGAATGTGCTCTCTAAGCTCACTAGATCAGCTCTCACCTTACTCTAGCAAGTCTTATCTCAGTTAGGACGGTTTCAGGGTGAGATGCAAGCTATCGCTTATGTCTACAACTCCTAGGGCAAGTTCTAGGTAGCTAATCTAGAATCAGGCATTAATGACAATCCTAAAGATGAATATCACAACTTAGCAATCTATAGTTGGGGCTTGTTGGGGTCAAAAACGGTTACGACGGAACTACCACCCGAAAATCCTCGGAGATCGTATTTCCAAAAGAGATAGTAAAAAGGAAGATGTAACTTTCGTAAAATATAACCAAACACGAAGTTTTTACGAAGAAGTATCCTTGAAGATTCAAACCAAACTAACCAAGCTCGACCGTTGCGTAATTACCACGCATACACGCTGTCCGGTCGCTGTGTAGCGATTGAACCCTTCCGAACATCGATTCGACATCAATTCATGCATTCTCGTCAAACCTTCGAATACTATCTCGCGAAGACCGTAGCAAGCTCAGTCCATGTTTTCCGCTATTCAAATTCATCGATCAAACTT
>NC_027755.1:3508403-3509076 GCF_000695525.1 Brassica oleracea var. oleracea
CACGCCGCGACGCTCGAGGAGTTTAAAAAGATGTTCGCCACCTATGAGAAAAGGTCGGAAGAACAGGATAAGCTCGTGAATACCTTGACCCAAAAGGTTGAAACCTTAACGGCAAGGATCCAAGCAATCCTCCCCCGCGGAACGACCAAAATTCGCGGGAAATGGCTCGACTTCGCTACCCCACTCGACAGATCAGGAGTCGCGCGGGAACGACCTTTCGGTCAAAACCCTAGCGAGAAATCTCCCATCGCAAAGAGGAACCCTGAAAGTCTTCTGCCCCCTGCAAAGGACTCGGAGGATAACGAAGCCGAACACATTGACCTGGATCCTAGCGATGTTTCCAACGACACCGACGAGGACGTCGACAGACATCCGAGAAGGACCAGAAGCCGATCTGCGCGGGAAGGCTCCCCGTTCGAAAAACCAATGACGGAAGAGGAAGAAATCGCCCATTGGAACGAACAGGAGGAGCTGGCTGAAAGACAAACCGAGCTCACTCGCAGTAAACGCCGACAGGCTCGGAAATCTACTGACGAGGCATCGGATATCCGCGATCTTCGCGACTACATCACCAAGACTGCGGCAGAAGTGAGGGCCGTAAAGTCTCAAATCCATCATGCTACTAGTGCTGCCCCCGAAATCGATCGACTGTTGGAAGGAGCTCGGAAGACCC
>NC_027755.1:3510323-3511075 GCF_000695525.1 Brassica oleracea var. oleracea
AAGATAGACCAATCTTCGGCCAAAAGCACCCCGGGAAAAAACAAATTTAAACCGTCTACCGACCCAAACGCATCGGACGTCGAAGCTCGATACAAGTCTGAAGCCCACGCTACAACTCAACCGGAACATCCGGAAAATAGCGTTGACCCAGCCACGATCGACAAGGTCAAGGTGGACATCGCGACATCTACCGCCGAGTAAGAACACTCGTGGCATGAAACAGAACTACGAGATGGTTTGATCCTCGAAAGGGGTACGTAGGCAGCTCGTCAAAAGACGAGTTCAGCTATCCCCCTCTCTAAAAAGGGGGGAGAGTGGGTGCGTATACTCGTATACTCCCACTTTAAAAATCGCCATTATTGTAATCGAGTTTTAAAAAAACTTCAAAAACTTTTACTACAATATACGCTGTCCTTTTTATCGGAAAACGTTTACGCTTGAGTTAAACACAAAAAAATTTCAGGACACGCCTGGAAACATTAAGACTCTTGTCTACAGCCTCATCCGGCCCAAAAATCGTAAAAAAATCATCATCCTTCAAACGCTCAAAGACACACGTATAATCCTCGAAACAACTGCAAGACGTCGCAAAGTTAAAATTCGAAGATAATACGAACAAATTGTCCGAACATGACCACCAAAACCTGACACCCCATTCGTCGATTGGCCCCGACGAACACGCCAGCCGTCTTAAACAAACGCAATTCGATCACCCTTTTGATCTTTAAAAACGTCCAGCACAAGGAAAAAAG
>NC_027755.1:3511293-3512042 GCF_000695525.1 Brassica oleracea var. oleracea
CATATTTACTTCAAACCTACTCAGGAAAACTCGAAAACGAAAACATTCATCATATAAATAACTGCGTAAAGCGGTAAGGGAATTCAAAGCCACCAACGCCAATCCCGATAAACGATAAAAATGGCCAAAACAGGCCCGTACAAATCTCTCGGCCACAATCGGCCATAAACATGAAACAGAAAGACGAGCATCTCTCTTTCGATAACTATTCCACCTCTCATAATCCAAAGTCAAAGTCCCCGGACAACGAAGCACCGAAAGCATCCGCGGGACAATCCACTTCCTCGCCATCATCGGGAAACCCAGTCTCCTCGGTATCAGGGGAAACCGGGATGGAATCCCAGAACCCTTGAATCCGCTCGTCGATCGGAGGGATAAGCGCCTCAGCGTGGGCACGTTCATTCATCCCACTCTTCATCAAGCTCATTTCCTCCTCAAACGCATAGTGATCGGCTCGCGTCCTCCAAAGGCTTCCGACCGAACCGCGGTACTCACGAAAGTCACCCACCAAGGTAAAGGCATTCTTGAGGTTTCCATACTCAACCTGGAATTGAGAGGCACGAGTCTTCATCACCTCGACGATTTCCCTCTTGCCTTTCCTTTCCGCTTTGCGGATGGCCCGCGCATGATCACGAGTAAGTTGCGCCTCTCGCTCCAACATATCGCCTTGCACGCGAGCGAGATCCCGCTCCGCTTTCTCCGCTTTGAAGCGGTAGACCATGGCTTCTCTATGGCCAGCCTCAATGACT
>NC_027755.1:3513871-3521780 GCF_000695525.1 Brassica oleracea var. oleracea
TTTTCCGTTTTTGTTATTTCGAGCTGCGACTCAATTAGGTTTAGCCGTCTTAGGGTTGCTAGAACTAGGAATCTCGCCGACAGCTCTCGAGCCCAGGCTTATACCTTGTTGTAAACGCTCATACGCAGATTTGGAATAAGATCTACTTTGCTCTCTTTTTCGATTTCTTATTCTTATCGTTGTTATTCTCGTGTTCTGATTGCTTGACGTGTGGTAATTAGCAGATATCCGGGTCCTCTGGGAAATTAGGGTTTTCATAGTTTCCTTATTTAAACGGAAATCGACAGTGCGAATTTTGGTTCTCACAGGGCTAATCCCTCATAACCTATTTAAACCCTAAATCTAACAAATAGAACTACTCAGACATGGCTAAGCAATTCATAACAACAATTAGGTATAAAAATTGCGTAGATAAATAGATAGATATCGATGGAGTTCCAATCACAAATCTCTTTGGATCTTCTCTCCAATCTACTAAAAATCCTAGAAAACCTTTTGCTGTGAAATCAGCAAAACAAGAAAGCACACTTTGCCTCTAACATGTTGGCAAAACTTATATAATTAGGTTAAAACTTGTCAAGGGTAATCTTGTAGATAGGTGAAGACTTGGGCTCTAAGTCGGCTGAGACCAAACAGGCTTTATGCGCGCTTCGCTGTCGATCGAGGTAACGATGTTAGCATCGATCGATTATTCCTCTTGAATATCGACCGATGGTCGTGCTCGATGGTCATCTCGAGTGCTTACTCCAAATATCTCCAAAATGCTCCAAAATCATCACTTTCTTCCAAATCACTCCTGATCCTATATTTATACTAAATAGACTCTATAATATAATAAATAGTAGTTAAAACACTTGTAAATCATGGGTAAAAGTGGGTTAAATCCATAGTCTATCAACTCCCCTGGACTTACCCTTTTGCTTGTCCTCAAGCAAAACATATAGGCAGTCTCTCTGAAAGAAGTTTGAAAACAGCAGGGACTCACAGATTAAAAATTAGAATCAACCCCTTAGACAGCCCTAGTCTCAGAAGCACACTATACCATATCCTAGTCTAGCAACCAAGTTCATCTAGTCAACAACTTAGAAAATCATATTTGACAATCCCCTCTACCAACCTCAATTCTTGCATAAATAAAGTGTAGGCTTTACTTTGGGGTATTGATCACAGGATGCAAGGATGCTCAAACAAGTATCTGGACCTGCAGGTAAACAATAGTTCATATCCTCTCTCTATTAATTTTCTCTCTCAGTCAAAGTCTGCTTATATTGCAAGATCATTGACCAAGATTGGACATGATTCCATGAATCAAACTTTAATGGTTGTAGCCACCAAATCATGTTCACTTCTTTTTGACCTATATCCTAGGATTATTTGTGAATCAAGCCTTAATGGTTGTTGCCACCAAGTCCTGTTCAAATTCCTTCCTAACTAATCTATAATATATATTATTATTATTATTTATAATCTATATCTATAATTATATCTCAATATTTCGAAAATAGAGAGAGAGGGTGATAAATGTATACAAGGCTTTACCTTCCAGACTTGTTTGAAGAATCCGATCCCATGTATACCAAGCCCCAAGACAAGCAGAGTTTAGCTCAATTAGGTTGGAGGTCAGCTTTTGTTCCTTCAAACACTCTCAGCAAGTGTAACATAGTTGACAGGTTGATCCATTTTGGTATCTTTAGTACTATCTGCAACTAGTAAGTCTAGAATGGTGTAGTTAGATAATAAGCAAAATCAATAAGTTCATCATCCTCTTCTTGACTCAATAAAATCTTTGTTGAAAACATTTTAATAAGACTCATGAATAAACTAATATCAGTAAACCTCCCTCCAAACTTAAACTACACTGTCTTCAGTGTAAATTCAGTCGGAGTTATGGTAATAACTAAATCCTAAGGACTCAATGTAACAAGTTAGAACGATATACCATACCGGAATGTATGTCGATCGATGTAAAGATATCGATATCGGTCGCGGCAGGTGTTGTTATGTCGATCGATGTCGGCAGTGTTTCGTCGGTCGATACTCACGGCAATCGTCTACTCGGATCTGTTTTTT
The DNA here is from genome assembly GCF_000695525.1 of Brassica oleracea var. oleracea. Lineage (NCBI taxonomy): Eukaryota > Viridiplantae > Streptophyta > Magnoliopsida > Brassicales > Brassicaceae > Brassica > Brassica oleracea. Next base: position 3,515,942 of record NC_027755.1, read on the forward strand.
TATGACCTAATAGTGGGTTGCGTCCCACTCAGCGCTTTGTTATAGTCATTTAGCTTGACGTTGGAGGTGATTTGGCTAGTAATGTGGAAAGTTGGAACTTGCTAGGAAACAAGTGTCCATCTCTTCTCTGCGCTTGTTGAACCATGTACCAGTGAAGTCTCGCATTTCTTCATCTCCTCTGCGCCACTTGTCCTTCATTGTTGCAGTTGTATTCTCAATCTTCTGCAATATGTCTCCAAGACTCTCAAGGTTGAACTGATGTCTCATAAGTGTGGCGTATGTGTCAGCTGAGATCTCCTATCCATGGTTGTGTGTATCAGACATATCTGATTTCACCTTTGGTACCAGCCTGCCTCGGTTTGTAGCTTCGTCGACTGATATCCGTTTGTGATTGTCGGTTGATTTGTTGTTGTGTATGTCGATCGATGCTGATGCTTCTGGTCGACGAGCAATGTATCTCTGAATCTCTACTATCTCCCTCTATATTGCTTCTATCTGAGAAGTAAAAGAACTCATTCTAAGGTCCATTGGGAAATAGATGTCATCACATCTCCGATCAAGCCTATCTTCTATAGTTTCTAGAGTTCTGTAGATCTCTTCTACCAACTGATCAATCTCTGCTCTGGTGTAGAAATCTGGTTGAGACTTCATTGGATTTGAATATTGTGGGTCGCCGTCGATCGATGTTGAGTGGTGTCTGTTGATCGACGCTGGTGCGGTTGCTTCGGCTGCACGATGTGTTTGGATCCTGGCAATGTCTTGCCTCATCTCCTCCATGCATGTAGTCAACCAACTGATGCTATCATTCAGTGGGTAGTAGACACCATCAAGCTTCATCTGGAAATCACCTTCATTCTTTTCTTGGGCTCCACAGACTTCATAGAACATCTCATTGATCTCGTCCTTTGTGTAGATCTCTGGTACCAGCTTGGTCTGTGTGAATGAGCTAGCATGATCTGGAAGACATATGTAGCTGTGCTCATCTTTTGAAGCTCTTTCCATTAGCTTTCTGATATCATACTTGAACACATGAATGATGTGTCCATCTACATCTCTTGCATATCCTTGATCATCTCTGTAGACTCCATACTCATCTTTCTCTTCCCAATGGAATCTGCTAGTTCCATCACGGCCAAAGGCTCTTTTGCCAAATTTTGGACATCTGTCGATCGATGAAGGGACGTCAACGTTGATCGACGGTCGAGTATGATGTCGATACTTCTGCTTGAAGCGATCGTCTATGCCACCAGCTGTGTCATAGAACTCGTTTGTAACCCTCTGCTAATGTGTTGGGCTGGTGTGTTGTTGCATAAAGAGATTTTCGGCTCCATTAGCCATCTGAAGAATGTCTGTAATGTCCTCTCTGGATATTTTCAGTGCATGTCCATCCATTGCTCTTGCATAGCCATCTGGGTCCCTGAAAATACCAAACACATCCTATGTTAGATACTGATTATCATAATTAGGTTTTTCGCTTACAGTGGATGGTTGTTGGGGTCAAAATCGGTCACGACGGAATCAATGTCTGAAAGTCCCCGGAAAATATTTCCCGCAATAAAAACAAAAAAAAGAAGTCAAGAAAAAACGGGTAAAAACACTTCTCGGAAAAGTAATTTTCGTAAAGAAACCCTTGCGGATATATTTTCACGATTAAGTTCTTAAAAAGCTTTGATCGAGCCACCAAACACCAATTTTCTGAGAACATCGGACAAACCGATCAAAGTGTTGGGGTCAAAAACGGATACGACGAAGTTAATGTCCAAATCTCCGTAAAAATCAGCGTGAACATTTTTTACGAAAGTTATTCTTCGTAAAAAGAATCTTTACAAAGAGCCTTGCGGTAAAATCTTGTTCTAATCTCAATCGAATCACTAAATACGGATTGTCCGAAGGCAACTGACACGTATCCAAATCGGCCACGGACAAGCTCAAGCATGGCCATCGGACCACGCACAAGCCAAGCTCGGTCGCTATGTAGCGACCGAACATGCACACGGCTCCGTCGCTACGTAGCGACCGAGCACGCACACGGCTCGGTCGCTACGTAGCGACCGAACTTTCCCAAAATGTCGATACGACACGAATCCATACATTCTCGTCTACTCTTTGATGTTATCTCCCGTAGGCCATGGCTAAACCATTCTTTGTTTCTCATCACTCGAAGTCATCAGTCAAACTTTATGATAAAAACCGCGGGAAGTTGTTTTTATCGAAGAAACCTTTATAAACGTTTCGAGTCAAAGATGGCCCAAAGAGACATAAAACGCAACTCGAAGCCCATTTACGATTTCTTAACTGAAAACCCATAAGCGTTGTGACGGTTTATGCTTGGTTCGTAAGGCAAGATAAATGTCAAGTTTCCGCGGATAAATGTGAAGTTTCCGAAGATAATCACGAAGATCGGGAAAATATTTTTAGGCTATGACGGCTTAAGGGCAGAAGGGGAAAGGCGGAAACCGACCTAGGAGCAAGTATATAAGGAGTCCTAGGTGAGAGGCAAAGGGGATTCGAGACACAGCAAACTCTCAGCACTTAGCTACTTTGAGGCATTATTCTCAACATGCTCTATTTCTATGACTGGCACCCGATTACCAGACGAACGTGCACAAGCAGTTCGATCTATTGGTTCACTCTTGAACTACGTTCGGCTTGATCCTCGAAAGGGGTACGTAGGCAGCCTTTCATAAGGTTAATTCCAAAATCAATCAAAACCATTTTCATATCTTTTCCGTCTTCTGTTATCGAGCTGCGTCTCAACTAGGTTTAAGGTTTTAGGTTGCTAGAGCTAGGTAATTTGCTGACAGCTCTTGCGGCCGAAGCTTTTATAATCTCTTGTAATGATCGCAACGCTCTTACACGGATTCGAAATAAGATCTACGTTTTCTATAAATTTATTTGGTTATCTTTTTATATTTTTCGCATTTATTTGGTCACCTGTCGTTGGCTCTCGCAGAGAATCCGGGACCTCAGGGAAAGTTAGGATTTCCTGACTTTCCTCCGATTACGGAAATCGACGTGTGTATTTCGGTTCCCACAGTTTGTAGCTAGAAGGAGGGGGTACAGATTACTCTAACTCATAGCCGCAAAACGCTTGATCAAAACAATGTCTGGAAATACGAAAGACAAAATCGCAGTTCGTAACAACGCTGGTAAGACAACTCCAGCCGCCACTGCGCCTATGGCCAAAGCTTACGCAAACGCCGTAGTGCTCGAAAAAATCGAAAACTTAGCCGCGACTTTTCGCCACAAGAAGTGCTACGAAACGAGCTCGCGATTTATCTGTCTAAACATAAAGGGAAACGATAAATTTTATCAAACCCCGTAAGTTTGGCTCATTACCGAGCTAAAGAAGTCTAAATGCATAAGGGTTCTAGCAAAACACGTTTTCCGAAAACTTTTCGGAAAAGTAAAACTTGTTCCTCCAAAAACCGCAGAAAAACCCTAGGTTAATCGCGGAAAAAGGAAGCACAGCAAATCGAATACATAACTCGCTGCTGTACTTCTTCCGAATATCTTTCGGAAAAACCCTTGGTTAATCGCGGAAAAAGGAAGCACAGCAAATCGAATACATAACTCGCTGCTGTACTTCTTCCGAATATCTTTCGGAAAAACCCTTGGTTAATCGCGGAAAAAGGAAGCATAGCAAATCGGGTACATAACTCACCGTTGTACTTCTTTCGAATATCTTGCGGATAAACCATAGGTTAGTCGCGGAAAAAGGAAGCGCAGCAAATCGGTTACGAATCCCCCACAGCTGTACTTCTTCCAAATAACTTTCAGAGAAACGAAATTGATTTCTATAGAATCACTCGAAACCTAAAACGGTTGACGAAGACTAAATAAACCAAAACGGGAAATCGTATCCCCACCGCTATAACGTTTTCTGAAGCCTAAGATTTCCTAGTTGAATTCACGTATCACTTTCATAGTAACAAACTCCGCGAGTTGTCGATGTTTGTCACCTAAATCTTACTTCGGAAAAAACTGCTCGAAACTTCCACGGATCAATCCCACGGATAAGAGAAAAACTTCTAACTAAGTTTGGTTGCAATAATTAACCTCGTCATGGGTCTCGTACAGCCAAAACTTGAAAACCTCTTTACGGAAAAAATCTCGGAAATATTATGCTCGACAACATCTTGCGAAATAACCTCCGTAAAAATTAAGCTCGACAACATTTTACGAAAGAACTTTCGTAAAATTAAAATCGATAACATTTTACGGAATAACTGTTGTAAAATTAAACCCGATATTATTTTTTGGAAAATCTTTCGTAAAACTACAATTGGCAACATATGACAACCTTCGAAAATCTAACAACAATCGTAGAAAAAGAGTCTCAGATAAGGAAAGAAATGGAGCGAAATCTGAAAAACAAAATTCGACCATCCGCCTCTCTCCACGGTTTCACCATCCTTCCTCTCGCGCCTTGATCTGTGGCCAAAACCTCATCACTTGGCGAGTCTTCCTGATCATCCTTGGCATCTCTCGATCGTCCCTTCCTAAACGCCAAAAAGTTTTCGACGAGATGCTTATTCATTTTCGTAAATCGAATGATACTAAGATTGAAACATGAATCACAAAAATCAGCAATATTGGCAGCAGCCAAAACGCGGCCAGGAAAGCAGAGAAGTCCAAGAAGAATTAATATTCTTGCTATTCAAAGTGGGCACATAGACACGGAAAGAGAAGGGCAAATGAGCAAGCAAAACGGAGAAGAGGCTAACCCAAATCTTCGCGAGAGCTAAGGTATTTCCGACTTGAAATTTTTTAAATCAGACTTGGAATTTTCGTAGGAAATTACTAAGAAATAAAAACGCCTTTGAGACTGCCATAGAACTTTAGGGAACTTTAAACCTAGGTGGATAGTCTAGCGCACTAAGTCTTAAGCAATTTTTCCTGTCTCGATATATCGTTCCATAACTGTTCAGCCAGATCTTGCAAACCGATCTAAACTCTCTGAAAATCGAGAAACGATCGCCACGCATATCCAGCTCGCTTCCTAAAGAGAGAAAAAAACTAGAGACACGAATGTCGTCTTAAAATTGATTTGTTTCTAGCGATTTTCTTAAAACCTACATATTCCAAGTTGTCAACCTAGAAACAACCAAATCACAGTCTCAGCATCGTCTTTAAATCGACTCGGATTGTCGATCATTCCAAACCTTGGAAAAAGAAACGTACACAACCCTTCAAAGTATCGGTTCAACCGTTTTCTTTCAAAAAAAAAAGGGGGAGTAGGTACGTATACTATACTCGTATACTCCCAAACTTCAAAAACTTTTGCAAATCGTCAAGAAAACGCTTTCGTCAAAGCAAATCGTCCCATATAGGCAAATGACAATCTAACATTCGTCTAAACGCTAGCAACATATCCAGACGATCATGAACATAATCTCAAAGACTATACAACATTTCTTGTCGCCATCATGCGTGTAGAAACCTGTACCAATATCAAATTGAAACTCGACGATTAGCCAAAGTCTTGAAGCCCTTTCCGGCTTTATAAAGCCATTTTCGTATAAAAATTTCTACAAGAAATCTTCAAGCATCAAAGCATTTCTTTCAGTTTCCGTTGAACCAAGTGAGTCACGGAAAAGTATCGAGAACATTTGTGACGAAAAAAACTTGAGAATAAATGTAGCATCGAGCACATTAAAGGGAAAACTTTCTTCCCAATCGTTGGCTAGATCAACCTCTTTTTTGGGGTCGAAAACGGTTACGACGAAGTTAACGTCCAAATCCCCGAAGAAGAAAACGTAGAAACCTTCTTCGACAAATACTTTTTCGAAATAGATTCTTCTTTACGAAAAGCTTTGCGGAGGAAACGCGAGTCATC
>NC_027755.1:3521844-3523354 GCF_000695525.1 Brassica oleracea var. oleracea
TGTCTACCCTTCGATGCTATCTCCCGAAGACCATAGCGAACCCATTTCACGTTCTCCGCCATTCTAAGTTATCGATCAAACTTTATCGTAAAAACCATGGAAAGTTCGTTCTTTATCGAAAGAAGCCGTAATAAACGCTTCGAGTCAGAAGACGGCCCAAAGGGACCTAGGACATGACTCGAGGTCCAACTTACGATTTCTTAACCAACAACCCGTAAGCCGCATGACGGTTTACGCTTGGTTCGCGAGGAAAGATAAATGTCAAGTTTCCGCGGATAAATACGAAATTTTGAAGATAATTACGAAGATTGGAAAAAATGGAATATCTCCATTTTTACGCTATGGCGGCTTAAGGGCAGAAGGGACAAAGCGTAAACCGACCTTGGAGCCAGTATATAAGGAGTCCTAGGCGAGAGGCATGGGGGAGGACTTTTCTCACAACAAACTTAGCACTTAGAGCGATTTTAGGCAATTTTCCGTTTTTGTTATTCTAGCTGCGACTCAATTAGGTTTTTGCCGTCTTAGGGTTTTAGAACTAGAAATCTCACCGACAGCTCTCGTAGCCCAGCCACTTACCTTGTTGTAAAGGCTCAAACGCAGATTCGGAATAAGAACTATCTTACTCTCTTTTTTTATTTCTTATTTTATTATTGTTCTCGTTTCGTGTTCTGATTGCTTGGCGTGTGGTACGGATCAATCTAACTCTCAACCACATCACGTTAAATGTCAACTGACGACACGGATAATTTGCAGACTCCTCTTAACAGAGGCAGTGGCACTGATCTCCACACTCCCGCAGCGGACGTATCTACGGCAAACGCACCAGCCAACGCCGCAGCGCTCGAGGAGTTTAAAAAGATGTTCGCCACCTACGAAAAAAGGTCGGAAGAACAGGATAAGCTCGTGAGCACCTTGACCAAACAAGTTGAAACTTTAACGGCAAGGACTCGAGCAATCCACCCCCGCTGAACCACTAAAGTCCGCGGGAAAAGACTCGACTTTGCAACCCCACTCAACAGGCGCAGGAACGACCTTCGGGTCAAAACCCTAGCGAGAAATCTCCCATCGAAAAGGGAAACTCTGAAAGCCCTCCGCCCCCCGCGAAGGCTTCGGAGGACAACGGAGTCGAGCAAGTCGACCTGGATCCTACCGATGTCTCCAGAAATACTGCTGAGGACGTCGACAGACATCCACGGAGGACCAGAAGCCGATTCACTCGGGAAAGCTCTCCGTTCGACAAACCAATGACAGAGGAGGGGGAAATCCTCTATTGGAACGAACTAGAAGAGCTGGCTGAAAAGCAAACCGAGCTCACTCGCAGTAAACGCCGACAAGCACGGAAATCTCCTGGCGAGACATCGGATATACGCGATCTTCGCAACTATATCACCAAGACTGCAGCAGAAGTAAGAGCCGTAAAATCTCAAATCCATCACGCTACCAGTGCGGCCCCCGAGATCGACAGGCTGCTGGAAGGGGCTCGGAAGACCCCTTTCACCGCTCGCATCTC
>NC_027755.1:3523361-3523948 GCF_000695525.1 Brassica oleracea var. oleracea
ATCCAGGAAAAATCAAAGTACCGAAGTATGATGGTACGACCGATCCGGGAGTGTACCTTCAGGCTTTCCACATCACGATGGAAAGAGCGAGGCTGAAGGACGGCGAAAGAGACGCCGGCTACTGCCGCCTGTTCGTCGAGAATCTAGAAGGAGCAGCCTTCGAATGGTTCGCGCGCCTTAAGCGAAACTCTATCGGAAGTTTCCGACAGCTCGCATCGGAATTTCTCAAGCAATACTCTATGTTCATAGATAGAGAAACTTCCGATGTCGATCTCTGGAGTCTGTCTCAGAGGGAAGATGAACCCCTCCGCAAGTTCACCAGTCGATTCAAGTTGGTAATGTCTAGGGATAAGCGACAAGGTGGCCATCGATGCGCTCAGAAAGGCGCTCTGGTACGAGCCGAAATTCAGAAAATGGATATCCCTCAAAAAACCGCGGACGATCCAAGACGCCCTCCACAAGGCGACGGACTACATCATGATCTAGGAAAAAACGAAAATCTTATCGGAAAAACATAAGTCGGCGAGATCATCCTCGAAAGATGTAGACCCAAAAACGAGGAAGAAGAACCCTCGTAACGACAAGTA
>NC_027755.1:3523995-3524780 GCF_000695525.1 Brassica oleracea var. oleracea
GCTCAGACCAGGGCCGAACCACGGGTAATACGTGGACTCGCAATCAAGGATATGATGAAAACACCTTCTGCGAGTTCCACCAGTCCCGAGGACACTCCACGACTAACTGCAAGGTCATGGGAGCAAGGCTGTCCGTGAAGCTACTAGCCGGAGAACTCTCGGAAGTGACCGGCATGAAAGATCTCATCCTCGAGACCGATCGCCTCCCGAAGCCGGACAGAAATCTTCCCACGGAGAGATCTCCTCAAAGAAACCAATCTGGGGATAAACGCGGCAGAAGGCCAGACGACAAAGGGAACGATAACAATCGTCGTAGAGTCAACATGATCATCGGAGGATCGCAATTCTGCAACGATACGGTTTCGGCCATCAAGGCTTACCAGCATAAGGCGGAGTCAAGCGCAAACTGGCCTACATGGTCTCCTACCCGAGATGATCACAACTGCTCAATCACCTTCACAAAGGAGGAAGCCGGCGGGATCGATCAACCTCACTGCGATCCGCTCATCATAGACCTCGTCATACGAGATCTGGAAGTCAGAAGAGTACTCATTGACACGGGGAGCACGGTGAATGTAATCTTCCGCGACACTCTCAATTGGATGAGCATCGAACTCGGAGAAGTAACTCCAACTCCGAAACCGCTCACAGGCTTTTCAGGCGTAGTATCGATTCAGCTACCAGTCATGGCCAAGGAGATCACAAAAAACGTCGAGTTCGCGGTAGTCGATCATCCTGCCATCTACAACGTGATCATGGGAACCCCATGGCTCAACGCTATGCAA
>NC_027755.1:3525650-3527077 GCF_000695525.1 Brassica oleracea var. oleracea
TCGCCTCAATGGCCGATCCAAGCAAGTTCAAGCCCTGTAAAGCCGATTGACACGTTATAAGCAAAAAATAATAATAACGATCTTCAGAATTCTTAAAAATTATACCCCGTTAATGATGCGAGATCCTTCCGCAACAACTTTCGGCCTCCCTGACTCGCTCATGGCGTGAGGAGCGTCAAAGCCCGACGGAAGACCAGCAAAGAAATCATCGAAGTCCGGAATATGAACCTCGCTCGTACCACTTCCATCGCCGAAAGCAAGGTTCGGATCCCATCCTGGAAGCATGCAATCGTCCACCGAAAACTCCAGGTCGTCGAGATCAATATCTTTCCCCTTCGAAGAATTCGGCCCCGACACAATAGTAGGAGCGGCGTTGGGACCGGCGTTGGGACCTTGGTCTTCAGGCTCGGAATCACTCCTTGTTTCTCCGCCCAAAGTAGGACAAGGATGCACAAACCTCAACGCCTTTCGAACTCTCTTCGGCGTAAAAGAAGTCCAGAAAAAAGGACCATTCCTGAGCAGATCCCTTATCGCAATAATGTCCTCAGGAAACGGAGCAAGAGGGTTGATAAAGGGACGGTCGTTCGGCAACCTCCGAAACAATCGGATACAACTCTCCTCAACGGATGCGGCGTCTACACGAACGAAGAAGAAAAACTTCTTCCCTCCTCAACGGACGCGGCGTCTACACGAACGAAGAAGAAAAACTTCTTCCACGAGTTGAAGTTAGAAGTAAACCCCTTTACCACTGACATGAAGTTCTGAGGAACCAGCCTGTACGTGTCTGTATCCTTGATGATCTGTAACCAAAGAAGCGCTTCGAAGTGATCGACGGTGAAGAAGAGACCATGCTCGTAGCTCAGGATCTGATCGAACCGTAACACGCCACCCACCATGCCTCGTTCTCGGCTGGTCTACAGAATGAGGAACGAATTCCATCTTCGGCACTCGAAGCTCTTCAGAAACGTTCGCAGGCAAGGACCCTTTCTTCGAGAGAAAGAGAAAGAACTTTTCAAGAAAACCTCTCTATGAGAATGAGTAAGTGTAAAGATTTCCTTCCGTATTTTTGGACACGAACTTCGCCCAAATACAAATTGCATATATGTCGATCGACGTAACCATCTCGATATCAATCAACAGTGCAGTGACAGAAAATGTCTATGCTAGTGTTGGGGTCAAAAACGGTTGTAACAAAGTTAACGTCAAAATCTCCGAAGAAGAAAACGTAGAAACCTTCTTCAACAAATACTTTTTCGAAATAGATTCTTCTTTACAAAAAGCTTTGCGGAGGAAACGCGAGTCATCGGACAAGAGCTCGAAAAGGGTCGCTATGCAGCAACCGAACACGTGTTCCGCTCGGTCGCTGCATAGCTACCGAGCTCGAGCCAAACCTCGGTCGCTACGTAGCGACCGAGCGTCCGTTCCTC
>NC_027755.1:3527189-3527332 GCF_000695525.1 Brassica oleracea var. oleracea
CTACCCTTCGATGCTATCTCCCGAAGACCGTAGCGAACCCATTTCACGTTCCTCGCCATTCTAAGTTATCGATCAAACTTTAGCGTAAAAACCGCGGAAAGTTCGTTCTTTATCGAAAGAAGCCGTAATAAACGCTTCGAGTC
>NC_027755.1:3527432-3529207 GCF_000695525.1 Brassica oleracea var. oleracea
AAGGAAAGATAAATGTCAAGTTTCCGCGGATAAATACGAAATTTTGAAGATAATTACGAAGATCGGAAAAAATGGAATATCTCCATTTTTACGCTATGGCGGCTTAAGGGCAGAAGGGGCAAAGCGTAAACCAACCTTGGAGCCAGTATATAAGGAGTCCTAGGCGAGAGGCATGGGGGAGGACTTTTCTCACATCAAACTTAGCACTTAGAGCGATTTTAGGCAATTTTCCGTTTTTGTTATTCGAGCTGCGACTCAATTAGGTTTTTGCCGTCTTAGGGTTTTAGAACTAGGAATCTCGCCGACAGCTCTCGTAGCCCAGGGACTTACCTTGTTGTTAACGCTCAAACGCAGATTCGGAATAAGAACTATCTTGCTCTCTTTTTCGATTCCTTATTTTATTACTGTTATCGTTTCGTGTTCTGATTGCTTGGCGTGTGGTATTAGCAGATATCCGGGACCTCTGGGAAATTAGGGTTTTCCTAGTTTCCTTATTTAAACGGAAATCGACAGTGCGAATTTCGGTTCCCACAACATAAAATTTATGTTCCAGAAACGAATGTGTCATGAGAATCCTCTCAAAAAACCAATGAAAAACGTTCCGCGACTAGATTGTAGTGAAATAAACTTCGGCAATACTCCATGAGTAACTCCATGCAACTTTCACCTAAGATCGAAATCATAGCAGAAACGTTTCTCGTAAAACCGGCAGACCAAGTCTTACGAAGAAACTTTTGAAAGTAAACATAACTGGTTTTACGAAGAAGTATATTTTGTATAGCAATCACAAAGCTGTAAAATCTGACTTTGGATGACCAATCTAAAGTGAGATCTCTTCGCATTACGATTTAATAGATCTCGTATTTTAGCCATGCGGCTCACTGGCTTCTGCGTTTCGTTCCCCTCGGTCACATCCGAGAAGGCAATCGTCCCGCAACTGACTCCGCACTGGTTATGTATCAACCCTCTTAGGCTCCGTCTTCCTCAGACAAAAACAAATCAATTTTCGTAAGACTATAGGTAACATTATACGAAACATTCATCGTATAACTGAAACCTAAAGCATAGAATCGTTTTCTATGACTATCAGCCATCTTAACACGGATAACTCAGGCAAACTTAGCCTATCAATATCGACAAGCGCTCTTTGGCCCTCGGTCAATTACGCCTTCCTGTAAAGGTCCAAACCAGAATTTGCCATCCCCTTTAAGGACGATTGTAAACGAACATGACCTTAAATGTTAAAGTACCATGGTCTAATCCTCGACCTACAACATCTTTGGCTATCTGAGAGAACACATCCTTCACACCAAGCCAAACTATTCGAGAAACCATTGCTCCTTAAAGGCTAAACGACAATCTACGATTTGTCTAAAAACGTCGTGAGACTATTAAGAGAATAGTTATCGAATAACCCACGGTCGAAAATCATATGATAAATTCTTCGTAATGAAACTCAGTCCTAACAACCAAACGGTTAACGGAAAACCAAAACTTGTCGACAATCGACCAAGTTCGATACATTCCACAATTCACTTTAAGCCCGCTATATTTTATCCATAATACGCGGCATGTAAGGAAAAATTCGTAACAAAGCTTCTAGAGCTAAACGAAACATCCTGAAAAATGCACAAAATAGATCTCGAAAGGCCAGCACTTCACAAAGCACTATGAAGGAAAACACTTCTTCCCATGGACAAATTTACGCAACCCCTCAGTCCTAATTCCTCGATCGCAAATCAAATTATTAGCATCCAAACAGGAACAATAATTTC